>NC_053168.1:62994032-63169032 GCF_016835505.1 Polypterus senegalus | reverse complement strand
AATGCAAAAATACCTGGCCATCCAAAGAAGACAACAGTGGTTGATGATCACAGAATCATTTCCATGGTGAATAGAAACCCATTCACAACAGCCAACCAAGTGAACAACACTCTCCAGGGGGTAGGCGTATCGATATACAAGTCTTTCATAAACAGAAGACTGCATGAAAATAAATACAGAGGGTGCACTGCAAGGTGCAAGCCACTCATAAGCCTCAATAATAGAAAGGCTAGATTGGACTTTGCTAAAGAACGTCTAAAAAGCCAGCACAGTTCTGGAAAAACCTTCTTTGGACAGATGAAACCAAGATCAACCTCTACCAGAATGATGGCAAGAAAAAAGTATGGAGAAGGTGTGGAACACCTTATACAAAGCATACAACATCATCTGTAAAACACAGTGGAGGCAGTGTGATGGCTTGGGTGTGCATGGCTGCCAGTGGCACTGGGACACTAGTGTTTATTGATGATGTGACATAAGACGGAAGCAGCCAAATGAATTCTAAAATGTTCAGAGTCATACTGTCTGCTCAAATCCAGCTAAATCCAGTCAAATTGATTGAGTGGCGTTTCATGATGCAGATGGACAATGACCCAAAACATACAGCCAAAGCAACCCAGGAGTTTATTAAAACAAAGAAGTGGAAAATTCTTGAATGGTCAAGTCAGTCACCTGATCTTAACCCAATTAAGCATGCATTTCACTTGTTGAAGACTAAACTTCAGACAGACAGGCCCACAAACAAACAGCAACTGAAAGCTGCTGAAGTAAAGGCCTGGCAGAGCATTAAAAAGGAGTAAACACAGCATCTGGTGATGTCCATGATTTCAAGACTTCAGGCTGTCATTGCCAGCAAAGGGTTTTCAACCAAGTATTAGAAATGAATATTTAATTTCCAGTTATTTAATTTGTCCAATTACATTTGAGCCCCTGAAATAAAGGGATTGTGTTAAAAAAATGCTTTAGTTGCCTCACATTTTTATGCAATCTTGTGTGTGTGTGTGTGTGTGTGTGTGTGTATATATATATATATATATATATATATATATACACACACATACTGTATACAGTGAACCCTCGTTTATCACGGTTAATCCGTTCCAGACTCTAACGTGATAAATTAATTTTCGTGAAGTAGGATTCTTTATTTATAAATTGAATATTTTCAAGAGTTAGAGTATAGACAACTTGTTTACAACCTTCTAAATACGCTTTTTAAACATTATTAGAGCTCTCTACATGAAATAACACCCTTTGGTCACCATTACACTCGTATTACTCAATATATTAGACAAAAAAAGAGTAAATAGAACATATTAGATGTTACAAATATATTATTACTAGGCTCACCGGCCTTTTACGGCGACCGACTTTTATCCTCAATTTGTATGCTCCATGTGTACATCAGGCATGTAAGTGTAGGGAATGAGAACATCAAAGTGCCCATTAATAACATCTCCCGAAAACCTACGTTTTTTTTATCCCCTCGAGTCCAAAGTCGTACAATGTCAGCCCGAATCTGTACGCTAAAGACGGAGTTTCAGACTAAATAAGCTATAGATGAGAATAAGCAAGCACCATCTCCCTGATATTTACTACGAGGCATTTGTACTCCATCAACATTAATTATTTCCAGACACATAATTTTGTCTATTTTTCCAGCGCATCTCGCACAAAAGCAAGGGAACGATTGGAGCACCAGAACTCTGCTTACATCGCGTCGCTTCGTACTGCAAGTAGTAAATCTGTGATAAGCGGAATACCGCTATGCTTTGCACTCATGGGACGGAAGGACAATCTCGACCGTTTTTATATAGTAGATTATTGTGCTGTACATTTAATTACACACGCACGCAGTTCTTACACACAACCACTAACCTATGAAGGTACGACCTCCGTAGGAGAGTCTTCTAGTGGTGCAGTATCTTCAGCAGGTGCGTCGTTGTCTTCTACCGCTGAAGGAGTACTAGGAGTAGGCAGTGGGTGCGCGGCTGAAGAACATCTTGATAGGCAGTTGCTGGCGCTGTCTTTTCATATGCATGAGGAGGCTTTTGTAGGGTATTGCCATTTTTGATAGTTACCTGGATAGTAAGCATCTTCCTCCGGTGCTTAGTTTTATTGTCAGAAGGCTTAGAAAAAGCAGCACGTTTAGGAGCCATCGTGGCTTAGATAAAAGTTCTCAGAAAGCATGCATAGTGATGTAAGCGCAGGAGAAAAATCGCATAGAATGAAGCCGGAAAGACGGCATGATATAGCTTAGGGATCACTGTATATGTATATATATGTATACTGTATGTATATATATACACATATATATACAGTATATATAACTGTGATAACCAGAAAAGCTATTAAATGAAATGTTCCTCATGTGTGCCTAAAGAAACACATCAAGTCACCTCCATTTTCAGTGTCACAGATTAGGATTAGCAAGCATTGATCTGTGTCTCACCCCTGTCACGGAAGAACAAGAATTTCCTTACAAATGATAAGAAAAACAAATACTTGAGGTCTGCAGAAATTTCACTGAGTCTGATCCTGGTTTTGGTTAATCCTTGCTGTTGCAAGGTCCAAAATATGTTGAAAAACCATAAGCCCATGGATCTGTCCTGCCAGGTGTAAGCAATGAATTCAAATGATGATAGTATAATAATAGTAGTAGAACAATGTTTAAATGTAACAAGATATCTAGACATCATTTCCAATCAGGTGTTTCCCTTCCTGGACACAGTGCTTCTATCTGTAAATGAGCTTGTTCAGTATAATAATCCTCAGTAAACCACAACCATTATGTCTAAAACTAACAATAGTAGAATCAGATGGAATAACATATTTGCAACAGTGATCCCTTAGCATCTAAACTGCAAGAAACTGAGGGACATATTTGAGCATTATTTCAGGTATGACAATTTGTTGAGGAAAAGTGGTTAATCTGGTTTCTAGTAGATGTGGGTGGTAATGTGAAGTTTATTTTATAATTTAATGTTTGTTAATGTGTTGCAGTGGATAAATGTTTCCTCATATATCCACAAGTTTGTGTTCAAAGTCTCTTTTGAATTTACCACCGAGTTACTGTTTCAAAGCACATCATTTATTTTGCAGATTTCTTTATGTAGTAATAGTAAGTCATACTTTGGAAGCATTAGTCTTTCTTATCAATATTTTAGACATACTAGGTGAAAAACAAATTATTGTGCTGGAATATGTTCTCATATTATTGAATTCAACATGTTCTTCAAAAGGGATAACTAATCTTTTCAGTATTGCTCACAGCTCTATTTAGCTCCAGTATTTACTTTTGCCAGAATATTTAAAATGTTTGCTGTGAAAGTTGCAGGAACAATAGTAATTAATTAAATATTATCTTAAAGTGCATGTGTGCAAAACTTTTAGAGAGGAAAAGGCATTCAGAAAGACAGACAAAATGATTAGTAATGTATTTTTCTTCAGACAACCACATCTCAATTAATCCTGGTTATTGTTCACAGTGGAACGCAGTTCAAAGAGAAGACAGGTGAAGCCTTTAGCTGCATCGTTATTAGAGGCTCTGGACTATGACAGCTCAGATGACAGTGATTTCGAAGTTGGTGATGCTTCAGGTAATAGTTTAAAAAACTTCTGTTTCATTACAATTAAGGATTAATTGTGTACTATAATGAGATTTTTCTGTGAATTTGACTGTCTCTTTCTCATAAGATAACCTAATTAATTATGTCTAATGTTTTTTTGAAGAGTAAAGTAATCTTTGATAAAATTTAGTTATAACCTGAATTCCAAAAAAACTCTAGTGCAATTAATAGTTAAAATATTTAAAACCTATGGCTGGGGGTTGATTTGTTTTTAAATCCTATTTTGTAAAAATTGATCTATTTTTATGGAATGATTACAATGAAATCAATAAAATAAAAAAAATAAAAAATTAAACCTAGAAGTGCAAGTATATTTACATTTAATCAGTGTTTGCGCATATCAGATAAGAGAAAAAAAATATATGGGCTGGGAATCTATAAAAAATAAGCTAATTGCATAAATGTATGTAATTTAATTGTATCTAACATTAAAACATAATTATAAAATTAATACATAAATCATGAAGAAAATATGGAAAACACTGTCATATTTATGCAGAAATATAGAAAATTCTAAAGGGTTCACAAACTTTCAAGCACAATTGTATGTATCAATATGTGGTGTTGTAGTGAACCACATAAATGAAATGTTAAACCTTTAAATGAAAATGTTATTTTAAATGTTGTATACAGTAATCCCTCCTCGATCACGGGGTTTGTGTTCCAGAACCCCCCGCGATAGGTGAAAATCCGCAAAGTAGAAACCATATGTTTGTATGGTTATTTTTATATATATTAAACCATTATAAACTCTCCCACACTGTTAGACATTATTAGAGCCCTCTAGACATGAAATAACACCCTTTAGTCAAAAGTTTAAACTGTGCTCCATGACAAGACAGAGATGACAGTTCTTTCTCACAATTAAAAGAATGCAAACATATCTTCCTCTTCAAAGGAGTGCCGTCAGGAGCAGAGAATGTCAGAGAGAGAGAGCGCGTGACAGAAAAGCAAACAATCAAAAATCAATATGTGCTGTTGGCTTAAATTGGACCCAAAAAACACCCAAGTTGAGGCTGTAAGTAGTCTTCGCCCTTTTAATGTTGGATTCTAGGCAAAAAACTGTAAAAAGCCCTTTTTAACCTGCCAGGGAGAATAGAAAAGCAAACATCGTAAGTCGAATATCGTATATTTAAGTTTATTTAAACAAAAGCCTGTATATCTGGATTGTTATCTAGCCATTTCAATAGCTTCCCCGAAAATAACGCAAACAAACTGGAAGCATGACTAATGAATCAAACGACATTGTTTGAGCAGCAATTTAGGACCAAGACTAAAACAAAAGGTATAATTTTAGTGCTAATTGGAAATCTGTGTTGAAAGTTAAAAGAAAAGTCGCACATATAGGTATTTTTGGTTATCATATAAAATTTTCAGGGACACCGTTACCCATTAACTTTATTGGCACCAGATTCATTTTTGTGTTTTCTATTTTTAACTTAACAAAAACCGTATAGTCCATTTCCTAACTTCAGACTTCCCTTTTTTTTTTAGATAGGTTTAAAACTTCTCTGGGAAGGTCCAAAAATTTTTCATTCATTTTTTATATGGTGCTATTGTAAAAGATTAACAAATTAAATTTTAAAAAAAAAATCTTAACAAGATTGATAAATTAATTTGTACACAAAAAAAAAATTTTGAAAGTGAACAAATTTGGAAATTCGAACAAAAAAACTTAATGGCCACACCATCCGGAAAAACTTGGAGGGTTACAGAACAATAAAATAAATTAGATCAAATTTCCTCCAGGGAATGTGGCCCTCAAAAATCTTAAAGTTGTCTTTTTCCCAAAAACGGAATCTCCCCAAAGAACAAACAGAGTTTCCCGTAAAATTTCCGGCAAACTAAATAATATTCTTTTCAAAAAAGTTAAAAATACCTAACTTCCAAAATTGTTACATTATTTAGGAAAATCAACCCTAAAATTTACTGTTTTAAAAGTAATTCCTTTAAAGTTCCCCATATCGTAAATTGGCCCAATTTAAACAGAATTGGGAAGGAAAACTCGCAAACTTTGAAGAAAAATTTAAATAAACAATTTCGTATCAAGTGCCAAAAGGAAATCAGGCGTAAAAGGGGAACAACTAAAGCCAATTTGAAAACCTTTAAGCCAAAACCCCCCAAGAGAATTAACTTTTTGAAGAGCCAAAATGAAAGCCAAACCTTTATCAGAAATATTTAAAGAGAATTCATGACAAACTTTATGCCTTTAAATTTGCATACAAAGTTTTATGTGCGAAACCCCTTTAAGACCAAAAAATATTCTTCAAAAAGCAAATTCATGTGTAAACATGCTCATTTCAAGAACCAAATTATTAACGTATGAATTTTAAACTTGCATTCAGTATTTATTTGTAATGAGGAATAGTCCCTGGGGGTAAAAACATTTCCCTAAACGTTGGAAACATTGTTATCCATTAAATGCAGTATGGCTATTAAAAATTATATCAAAGCGTTTTAAAAACACTAAAAAAGAACCGTATGGAAAAAAGTCCAACAGACAAATTGAAAAGTATGATTTTTATTAGGGTACCATCGCAAAATTCGTTTTTAAATTGAACATTATTAATGCCCCCTTTTTAAACTTTCCCCAAAAAATTCCCCCACAAAAAAAATTTTGGGGAAAAAAAAAAAACAAAAATTGACAAATTTTTAAAATTCGGAAAAAATTTTGGGAAAATTTTTTGAAATTTTTCCCCAAAACAAAGCCCTGTTTTTAAAACTTTCTTTTAAAATATAGAAGAAACCCCTTTTTCTGGGAAAAAACCAAAAAACCCTTTTGTGGAAATGAGAGAAACTTCCAGATGGACAACCGTCACTGCACTTTTCCATAGATCTGTGCTTTTATGACAAAGTGGCTAGACAGAAGCCTCTTCTAAGTAAAAAGACACAAAAGATCACTTAAGCTTTTCAAAAGGCATCTAATGCACTCATAGACTGTGAGAAGCATGACTCTATGGTCTAATGAAAACCAAGATTAGGATGTAAATTCACCTGAAGTTTTAAAAGTGGTTTGCAGTTCATCGAAAGAATTATTTTGTAATGAATAGAATTCAGCCCTCAGTAATACACAATTTTTATCAGTTTGTGCAAAACATGGTCTAATTCAGTTTAGAATTGTTCACGTCATATTCAGCTTATTTAAAAACTCTGACTATCCAAAGTGTGTCTTAAATAACAACCTAATTGTGAGTGAATTCGTGCTTCACTGGGGATGTTTTAAAAATGTCCTCAACTCATACGTTATTGGAGTAATGTCTGGCTATTTATCATAAAGTCTTGGTTTCACAATCATCGCAAATGCTTGCTATGCTTTTCTTAACATATGATGGAACATTATTACCATGCCAGCATGTTTTATTATACTTATCTAAAAGAATCCTAACCCATCAATCATAACACAATGGGAAAAAGATGTCAAATTTTGCTAAAAATTAGAGCAAATTAAATTTACTTGACAAGGAACCGTCATCGCCAATATCCTTATGACAATTTTTACTGAATCATTGATTTGTAGCCTAATGCCCAGCCTTCCTGTTTTTCCATCTTTGCTCCATAGAGCAGAAACTCAATATGTTCTATCAGCACAACTTACTTACAGTCCTTGGCTTCACTCACTGTGACCATATTAACTACAATATGATTTTATGAAGAGCAACTCAAGCCAATTGCAGGAGATCACCATAAAGTAATGGATAAATATAATGATAAGGTATATGTTCTAAATTACAAGTAATGGCACTCTGCATATTTTTTTTAGGATCAGAAGGCAGTGGGAATGGTAGTGATGATGATGGGTCAAAAGAAAGTGCTGGAGGATCTGAAAGTGACTCAGAGGGAAATCCATCAGAGGATGAGGACGGTGAGCCTATAAGTAAGGAACAGTCTAAAACGAGTCCTGTAAAAGATTCGGGTACTGAGGAAAAAAATGAATATGAACCATGTGAGTCTGAAGTTAAAGAGGAAGGTGCTTCCAAAACCAAGAAAAAAGTAGAAAAGATACTAGAAGCTGAGGCCAGTGCTAGTGGTAGCACAGAAGAATCTGCTTCTGAGCCTAAAAAATGGAATCTTCGAAGAAACCGACCAATGTTGGATTTCATTACAATGGAAGACCTGAATGAGATGGATGATTATGATAGTGAAGATGATAATGACTGGCGCCCTTCTGCTGAGAAAAAAAAGGGGAAGGCTGCTTTGCAGAAAGGTGGAAGTGAAGATGATGATGTGAGTGTTAGTGATGAGGATGAAGACAATGATGATGATGATGATGATGAAAATGATGAGAATGACAGCAGCAGTGGCAGTGAAAATGAAAATAAGAAAACAAAATCAAAAGCGCCCAGAACAAACAGTGCAGATGATGAAGAATGGACCAATGACAGCCTTAGCCTCTCACAAGGCAAAAATAACGAGGTAACATTTTAATTGCTTGAATCTTTAAATGTCCAGTTATCAAAAAATAATTTTATTTTTTAATTTGTTCTTATCAGTCAATGTTTTAAATAATTTCATTGCTCTCTGTTTTATCTCTTACATTCTTCACAGCAATATTTCAAAGTACATTGCCTAAGGTTTTATATACATGAATATCATATTGACTTAAGTATAGAATGCTTTGTTGATAACATAAACTTCTTCAGTGAAATGGACTAATGAGTTGTCTAAGCAAAACTGAATATCCATTCTTCACATTTAATAAGTTAGAATATGTTACAGAAATCTAATATTTTGAGTGTCTTATACAGTGACACCCCAAGTTTAAAGTCAACAATTTTATAAAAGATGAAGTTGTCATTTTGTAATATTTTTTAACTTGTTCTTCATTAATGAGATTTAATTGTACATTTTTATAACACTAGAAGCATATATTACTGTCCCAAATTGTACACACGCAGAGTCACACACAAACATCTCAATATATTTTTAAAGGCAGTACAGTATGTATTGTCCTGGACTCATATCCTGTCCCCGTCTGTGTGCAGATTGCACATTCTCCCATGTCTGCATTAGTTTTCTGTCCTGAGGCTTTTAGATTATTAGCTCAGATTTGGACTTCTGCCTTATCGTATGAACATTAGATAACATTAGATAGTGTCTTTGCCTAATGTTTCCTATGTTGACTCAAGCCCCGCACCCTGCACTGGAATTAGCAGGTGTAGAAAATGAATGAATGAATAAAGTAAACTTTTTTCAGCCCTATTAAAACACAGGTGAAGGGGCCATTGTTTTTTTTTATTCCAATTAAAGTAAATTTAGGAACATATATATATATGATTAGACCAGAACTCTTGATAATGCATGGGCACAAAAAGGAATTATTCTGGTTGTTTGATTTCTTTTTTTTTTTCATTTTTAACACCAAGATGATAAATGATTGTTATGTAATGCGATTAGTTCCATTACATTGTCTGTATTGTTCTTTAACTTTTGACTAACTTAGTTATAAATTTATTTCAAGCAATGTCTGTGTTAATGATTATAATATACTTTGTTTTTAAGACAGTAAGATATCTTTATGTTTTCTGTGTGCATTTTGTAGATAGGAGCGCCATGTTTAGGAACACCTGTACACCAGTAGTCCATGCAGTTATTTAATCAGTCACTCATGTGGAAGCAGTGCAGTACATAAAATCATGCAGGTACAGGTCAGGAACTTCAGTCAAAGTTCACATCAAACACCAGAAATGAGAAAAAATGTAATCTGAGTGATTTTGACTGCGGCATAACTGTTGGTACCAGAAGGGCTGATTTGAGTATTTCTGTAACTGCTGATCTCCTGGGACAACAGTCTGCAGAGTTTCTTCAGAATGGTGTGAAAAACAGAAAGCATCCAGTGAGTGGCAGTTCTACGGATGGAAGTGCCTTGTTTATGAGAGAAGTCAGAGGAAAATGGCCAAACTTATTCGAGCTGACAAAAAAGCTGTGGCAACTCGGATAACCACTCACTCACAGAAAAGAATGTCAGAATGCCCAACACATTGAACCTTAAGGAACCATGGGCTACATGACCATGTTGGGTTCCATTCCTGTCAGCCAAGAACAGAATGCTGAGTATGCAGTGGTCAGAGGCTCACTAAAATTGGACATTTGATGACTGGAAAAATGTTGCCTTGTAGCAACCGCAAGATAAACGCACACGATTCCTACACTTCACAACCCAAAGGGAAGTGGACGATAAAAGAAGGTTAAAGCAGCATTACTATATTCGGTCCTCGGCCCCTCTTGTCTCCTATGCACGTCCTTATATAACTGGGAGGAAAAAAAAAGTCTCACGCAAAGGAAAGTGGGAATGAAAATATATTAACATTTACTATTTACATTTACGTGCCTGGTGCCTAAGTGCTCATTAGTGAATCCCTTTCCCAGACGCCCTCCCCAGCGCCCAAATCCGAATCCCGGTTCGACGTAGACAATAAACAAAAGAAAATAATAATAAAAAAAATTGTTCTCCGAAAACGCCAAAAAAGAAAAATGTACTTAATCCACATATAAGGAAAATAAATCCTGCAGTTCAGTTCCTTCCGTAGGGCAGGAGGAAAACACAACAGTCCTCCGGTGGAAACGGCTTCTCCTCGGACTATCACGAAGAAAATACAAATTCTGAATTTGACTCACCAAGCGGGAGCACCCAGAGAACACCAACCTGGCCTCTTCTCGGGATTCTTAACCGGATTATTTCTTGGGGTGGCCACCCACAAATAGCAGGCGTCCCCTGGGTGAAGAAAGATCCAGAATGATCCTTTAAGCGTGGATAGTCACTCCTTGCCTTCAGCCTTTTCCTTCCTTCTTGATTCTTTTTTCCTCCTGCCTTGATCCGCCATTCCCCTTAAATAGAAAAAATTTCCCGCCGAAACATCCTTGCCCCTCTCAGTTGTTATGGCAACCTCACGCTGGCAACAGGCAGCTGGAATACTTACCGGGCGGGGTCCTTCCAGACTGGAACGTCACCAAAGGTGCCTGAAGGGCTATTTACAAGCACCCTTCCAGCCAACATAATAAAGTGACAAACAGTCCAGGAGGCCAACCCGACTGTCAAGTTATGTAGCTTTGCTACAGCCTAGTCTGAAGAATCTCGATTTCTGAGAGGCACACAAATGATAGCATCAGAATTTGGCACCAAAACAGCATGACTCCATGCTCCAGCCTCAACAGTTTATGCTTTTAATGGTGAAGTAATAGTGTTCCAAGAAGACAATCCCCACACCATAGGCCAGTTAATACAAATCAATCATTGTTTAAATGCCACAGCCTGTTTGAGTGTTGCTACTGACCATGTGCATCCATTTATGGTTACTTGCAGCATGATAATGCACCACAACACAAAGCAAATGTTGTCTTAAACCAGTTTCTTCAACATGACAACGACTTCAGTGTTCTTCAGTGGCCTTCCTAGTCACCAGGGGCCTCATGTATAAACGGTGCGTACGCACAGAAATGTTGTGTAAGAACTTTTCCACGTTCAAATCGCGATGTATAAAACCTACACTTGGCGTAAAGCCACGCACTTTTCCACGGTACCTCATGCCTTGTCGTACGCAAGTTCTCCGCTCGGTTTTGCAGACTGGCGGCACCCAGCGTCAAAGCAATGGTACTGTTCCTGTGTGATTACTCATTATTTTCATTATCCTGCTTTATAAATACACCGAAACTAACCGCATATTGTTTATTAGTGTAATGCATCTGATTGTAATTAACTTGTAACAATATAATGGTCAGGAACAGCCATAGTATTCCAAATACCATAACTGCTTTAGCGTTGTTACTCTCACTTCACCTTCCTCTTCTTCTTATTTTTCTTCTTCTTCTTTCAGCTCCTCCCGTTAGGAGTTGCCACAGCGGATCATCTTTTTCCATATTACTCTCACTACACCACTGGAGTTTTATATCACTGTATCTGAGTGTGAATCACAGCAGCAGCTGATCGGAAAGAGAATTATCGGTATACAGCTTCAAGGACACGCTGTCTCAGCCACGGCAAAACGTTTTAAAGCCTTTCCTGTACAGACCTCGCGGTTCAGAAACAGTTTAATCCCAAGAACTTTAAATGCAGTCAATCAAGTGCTCCTTGTAGAACTGTTTGTACTTATAAGTACAATCACCCCACTGTAAACTTGCACTATACAGTTATAATATCGCACAACCTGAGCCACTTTATAAAGCGTATTTACATATGATGACGATATCATTTTTAAGGTGAAATGCAGCAAAATATGTTTGTTAAATTATACAGATAAAACTTTAACTTCATTTAAATAATCTATATTCTTCACTGGGAGTGTCGTTAAGGATAGAATAATTAAACATGTACTACGAAGATATTTCAATGTTCTTTAAACGTTTTGAAGAATCGGCGCTAAGCTTACAGATGGCTTAACGTCTATTACAGAGCTGATTGTATGGCGATCGGTTACTTGGGAAAGAAAAGCACTGACTGCAGTGGCGCTACGCCAATATATATTGAATATAAAACAGAAAGAGAAAATAACACAGCAAAAAACGCAGCGACAAATTTCGGCAAAAGTTAAATGCTTGTGTCATGAGCACAGGCGGCTATGCAGTGTCAGCAGCGGACGTGGCCATCCACCGTGCATGACACTGGCGGGCGAAGGAGCCACCGATTCTTCCTCTGCCCAGTGCCACCACAAGCCTAGAGCCGCCCCTGAGTACTGCTGCAATAAATTATTTCATCGAAGTGAAACACATGTTTAATAACGTGCTTTAACTCCTATCATCATGAAAATTGCATCACGTATACATCTCAGTATTTTAGTTATTCAGAGAGCTGTAATATCACGAATGTAATGGATTCTGTGTCCAGTTGGAGGAAGAGAGCCGGTTTAAGAAGCAAGTAGTGATTCACACACACAGAGCACATAGAAGATCAAATACAAAACAAAGCATTTAACGTGCTACTTTAATTACGATGTGATTTGAGAAACTGGTTAATTAAACGATTTTAAGATGAAGTTTATGATGTTCTACTTTAATGACAAAATAAACTACGTGATTAAAGTTAAAATGTCGAGATTGAAGTTGACATTTCGTGCTTTTCCCCACTGTGCCTTTTTTCTCTGTACCCTAATAAGCTTTCATATGACACTCAGACAGTGGGCTACAACTCGGCTTTTCACGGCGACTTTGATATGTGACTTCTTTTTATTTCCGGCAGTGTTGATTTTGTGAACATGAGCTTTCAAGTTTCTCCAACACGCTATGTCACTCGATCAACTTCCTTTTGTTGATTATACCATGGTTTATTTGAACAAATAGTATGTTTTTCCTTTGCCTCCACTTGGTATTCACTGAAATTCTTATATTTCCCCTGTTCTTTTCCCATTGTCTTTTCACAGAAGGCTGAGCTTAAGGGCGATTTATATTGATTTGCATATTCAAAGAGGCGTAATTCTGGGTGGAGTTGGGGCGTTACATAAAGCGCGTGCACGAGCGTACACTTTTCACGCTGATCGGGATTTATGTCGCAGAAGAGCGTGGAAGTTAGATGCAGCACAGATATCTGCATCTGGATTTTTCTGTGCGTAAGCACATTTCGTCTTTTGTGCTTACGCCATGTTATAGTGTGAGTTCTACGCACGGCGTTATACATGAGGCCCCAGGTCTGAATCCAATAGAGCACCTTTGGGATATGGTAGAAAGGAGATTTGCACCATGAATGTGCAGCTGACAAATCTATAGAAAATGCATGATGCAGTCATGCCAAAATGGCCCAAAATTTGGAGATAATGTTTCCAATATCTTGTGGAATCTACATCACAAAGAATTGAGACTGATTTTTGAGAGCAAAAGGAGGCCCTACCCAATATTAGTATAGTATTCCTAATAATTTGTTAAGTAAGTGTATATCCTTCCAATGCTACCAAGCAATGATGTCTGAAAGATGCAGAGAATAATGCTGTATGATCTAAAATCAACCTCTTTATTTATGGAGAAACTTAAGTTTATGAACCCCAAGAGTAATTATTGTGACCTATAAATGTTTGATTAAAATGTAGCTTAACAGAAAAGGTTATCTGCATTTTTTGTAGGGTTTTAGTGTTTTTCTTTTCTTATTATCTTTTTTTTTTATCTACAGGATTCCTTAATATTAGACAAAACTCAGAACTGGAGTTCTCAGAAGATGGATCATATTTTGATTTGCTGTGTCTGCTTAGGAGATAATAGTGAAGATGCTGATGAAATAATTCAGTGTGACAATTGTGGCGTAACTGTGCATGAAGGTATCTATGCACTTTATAATACCTCTTGCTTCTTAAGGTATAAAATGAATGTGAACATGCCCGAAAGGATACACTTTAGAACTGATTACAACAAATCCTTTCTGAATTTTATGCTCATCATTTTGTCCCCTCAGTTTCACCTGTTTATTTATTTTTTTTTTATCTTGAAGCATAGGCATTTATTAGAACTTCAGTGGACTTTTGTTTTGTTATTGTTACTCTCCTATTTGAGCGTTCTTCCATCACGGAGTTCTGATTTTACCCCTTCATCACTAGTTTTGTATTTGTTCTGAGCCAGGCCTGGGGACACCCAGGTTATCTGTCGCTCTTTTTCAGGCTAATGGGTGAGAAATCTTGTGGCGGCTGTGACCCTAGGGCCCTTAAGGTTCACATTGCAGTTCCAGACTCATCTGGTCCTAGCATCTGATGATGGTGCTTTACCAGTTTTGTGTTTATCAGTTGTAGAGCTCCATCCTGTAATTCATGTCCCTAACTATACTTTACATTCAGTAAAACACCTAAGTTGACACCCCCACTTAAAGCTACGAGCAGAAAAATGGAAATATCTAGGCCAAATTAAGATGCAAAAAGCTTATCTTCTTTCTTAAAGCACAAAGCAATATGCAATAAGAAGAGATAAAATGACAGTAATATAGAACATAATCCACTAACTTAATTGCCTAACTAGCACCTATGCTCTATTATGTAATAAACATAATGAACATATCATTATGTAAGAGTAAATGAAACTGCTACTTTTTCTGTATTCTAATAGAATAATTTTGAATGGTGACCAAAGCTGTCCTACCTTTTACATATATCAATACTTCACTACTGGACCCTTCTCATGAAGTATAAGTACAAGACAGTTTTTTTTTTATTTATTTCTTTTCTTATTTGGCATACCTAAACTTAAAAACATTTGTATATTGTATTTTTTTTGTTGTTCAACCCATCAGCAGTAGATATAATTTTAATACTGTATGAAAAAACAATTTACCATATGAGAACTATGGACTGTAGATTTAGTCCTTTTTCATCTTTGGTTAGAAGAGTAGGACTTTAGGTTGATTTCTGCAAAGTAAGCAAATCAGAAGCTTGAATCTTATGGAAAATTAAAAAGTAAATGTGCTTTCATGCCTGAGCATAGTTATCAGGATGGACGCATCTCTTTAAAATTTAGGCATCTATTAAGAGATGTTACTGTAATATTTCAGGTGAAATTAAGTACAGTACATTTGATCCTTCACTTTACACCTGTCATAATAATGTAAATTCATGTTACTAACTGAGATTAAGCACAGTATTCAAAAGCATTAAAATAATTTCTTTATATACATTGAAATCCGGAAACATAACCTATTAACAATGACAATTTCTGACATCATTATCAATGGGGAGTTAAAACCAGAGTTGGCTGTCTTATTATACAAGCAATACTTGCTACATATTTTTGTAAAGAAAAATATTTCACCTTCATGTACATTTTCAATATATGCGACTCTTAGTCCATTAATAAGCAGGCACCATGTGCACTGCTAGCAACCTTGCAACTGAACAAACAGCTGTTACTTGCTAATGATCTCTTCTAAAAAACAAACTAGAGAAGAAAATTACCGCTAATTACGAATCCCTTGATGATGCAATAATGTTGAAGTGAATTAATGACAAAATGTATCCAGTTTTATGTGAACTTACATTATTATAGGAATTAAGTGTTACATTTGACACTTTTTCTTGAATTGACCTGATGTATCAAATATGATTTTTTTGCTGCCTGTTTTACTGGAATATCTGCTGTTTTGCTATTGTTGATGATAACATAACCCTTGACATTCTCGCCTTCACTATCTTGGTGCTCCAAGCTAAATGCAGTTATTGCTGTCATCATCACCTTAATAGCAGAACTATAATTGTGTAACACTTTCATTTCCAGGCTTACTTTTTATATATCAAAAATATATATATATTTTTGAATTCTTTGCTGTTATGTCAGGGAGTTATTTGGGGATTTTGATCTTGAAATGTGCTGCACAAAAGGAATGCTTTTTATGGCAGGATTTGCCAAAATATAAGGTCAAACGCGCTAGAGTTAAATTAATAACTTTATAGAAACTATACAGTATAACTGTATTGGGCCTTATCTGGAACTTGCAGTTTTGCTGAGTTTTTGCTGTATTCTAGGGATTTGGTGACCAAGGTTGCTCCTTGTCAAATTGCTGTGCTTATTTCTCCTGGAGAGTTTAATTTAATACAAGTATTGTATCTTTACTTTAAGGTATTATAAAAACATGGTAGGAAATAATCATTTTTTAAGGTTCAATTTTATAAACAAATGCAGGCATTTTGTGTAATATAGAAAATAACATTTGCTTTACAAGAATACCGTATAGTGACTCATTTGGTCTAACCAATAGAAGAAAAAAAAAATACAAATTCAGCAGTATATATTTTCAGTCTCCTTTGTTTATGATACAAATGATCAAAAAAGCACTACATTAATTCAATCACAAGAAAATATGTTTCAGAAAATGTTTGATGAAATAACTGTATAATAACTGTACATTTTAACGAGGAAGGTTTGGTATAGTTCAGTATGAGAAAAAAAGAAAATATCAGAAAGAGAAAAATTTATTACATTAGTAAAATAGTGATCATTTTAAATGCAATTCATAACAACAAGGTCATCATCAGCAAATCGCTTAACCATAACTCACTGTAACATTAACTGTAACTCACAGTAAACTCACTTTGATGCTTGGTCAATTGATGCTGTAATGTGACATTCTTTTATGGTTTTGCTGTCCATCATAGTACTACCAGCAGCACTAATTCTTATCACTTTTGCTCCAGCACTACAATGAGGAAAAGCTTGCAGTATTTGCAGCAGGTTTTGCATAAGACAGTTGTATAACAATGATGTCCATTTTATGAGTAAGAATATTTATAAGGTCAGTAAGGCATGAGATATGTGAAAGAGAATTGGTACAAAGTAAAGCATGAGATAGAATTGGAGTATTAAGGCTGTATATCAATGTGATTGTGACAGTCATACATGTTATAGTATTAGTAATGTGTAATTTGGGGGTGTTTTGGCCAATGTCATTTTGTTTTAAGGAAATGTTTAAATTAGGGGTATTTTTGTCCTTTTCATTGATTATTTTTGATGCTGCATCTGTATAGAGTATAAAGTAAAGCAACCAATTAAATACTGTTATTATTTATTTACCTGTAGTAAAGTTCACATATACATTAAAGTATGTGTAAGTAGTGGTCATAAAGAAAACAATGGTTTTTATGTTCTTTAAGTTCTTGTGTAGTTCTTGAATTAATCAGTTAATATTCCACTTGTAAGTAAAGTAGTACATAAAAACGCTAATTTGTTTTTTCTGACTCCAATTATGGCTAGCATTTTTGAAAGACTAATCTTTTATATAGAAGTAATAGGCGGGACATGTTTGATACAAGTAACAATGATAAGGACATCTCATCCTGATAATATTTAGCAAATCACCAAGGAAAAGTTATTGCTCAGTGGAATGTTTTAAATTAAGGGCATGTGAAGGTCTACTATGGCTGTAAACATGACTTTCATGTGTCATCTTGAAACAGTAGAGACTAGTGCTATAATCAAGTTATTAATGGTTTGGTCCAAGACTCTGCACAACAGTCTTCCATTTTTTCAAGCATTTCTAGTATTATTTTCACTGCATGAAAATAATAACATGTTATCTATAATTGTTTTAACTCTTTATGAATAAATCCTTTGCATTATGTGACTATTTGCATATTAATGGGTTGGTGGCTTTTTGGTATACTGTAGTTGAAAATGTTTCATATTATCAAAATGACAGAAAATGAATAATTTGTTCTGAAAGAATATGAGTTTTGAAAATGGAATGGGTTGTGTGAATCCTCTATAAAATGTATAAATACATGGGACATTCTTGTTGCTACCGCACTTTTGAAAATATTATTAATTGTTTTTCTTTTTTTGGATGTGGAATGACCATTAAGCAAACATTATTACTGTTGCAGATTTTTAAGTGATTACTTTGATTAATATTTAATTTATAGTATTCTGTGGAATACAGTGATCCCTCGCTATATCGCACTTCGACTTTTGCGGCTTCACTCCATCGCGGATTTTAAATGTAAGCATATCTAAATATATATCACGGATTTTTTGCTGGTTCACGGATTTCTGCGGACAATGTGTCTTTTAATTTATGGTACATGCTTCCTCAGTTTGTTTGCCCAGTTGATTTCAAACAAGGGACGCTATTGGCGGATGGCTTAGAAGCTACCCAATCAGAGCATGTATTACATATTAAATAAAACTCCTCAATGATATACGATATGCTTCCCGCACAGTGCTTGATTGTTTGTTTTTCTCTGTCTCTCTCACTCTCTCTGCCTGACGGAGGGGGTGTGAGGAGAGGGGCTGTTTGCCTAGAGGATACGGACACTCCTCTACAAAATGCCGCTTTATCGTGATGCTTCGGCATACTTAAAAGCACATATTGATTTTTTGATTGTTTGCTTTTCTCTCGCTCTCTCTCTCTGACATTCTCTGCTCCTGACACGCATTCTTTGAAGAGGAAGATATGTTTGCATTCTTTTAATTGTGAGAAAGAACTGTCATCTCTATCTTGTCATGGAGCACAGTTTAAACTTTTGAGTAAAGTGTGTTATTTCATGTCTAGTGGGCTCTAGTAATGTTAACAGTGTGGGAGAGTTTATAAGGGATTAAAATATATAAAAATAACCATACAAACATGGTTTCTACTTTGCGGATTCATCTATCGCGGGGGGTTCTGGAACGCAACCCCCGTGATCGAGGAGGGATTACTGTATATTCTATCTGTCTATATCAATGTCTTTATATCCATATGGAAAATTTTGCAGCATTTTTGTTCATTTTCTTTTGTTATGAAACTGAAAGTGTATGTCACTGTTATTGGAGTTTCCTTCATTAAAAAATGAGTCTTATTTAATTTACAAGAAACTGTAGCATTTTTTTTCAAATTATACAGATAGAGATTTTAGTGTTGATAAAAGGATTTAAATACTTTTTCTTTCCTTATTATAACAAAGTTTGATGTAAAAAGTCCATAGGTGTGGAGTCTATATATATATATATATATATATATATATATATATATATATATATATATATATATATATATATATATATATATATATATATATATATATCTGTTCTATATCAATTTTGGTATGCAGTAAAGCAGAGATATTCACTTATAAGTCAGCTTTAATTTGGGTGTTAAATGCCATGAAAAACGGACTGACATTCATTTAAATCACTAATGAATAATGAAATCTGTTATATATACACACACACAAAAGTGTAGCCATTCTGCATCCATGGTATATGAACTTCTGGTTAGTACCAAAATTATTTTATATAAATGAGATCTTGGTAAACATGGAGAAGAATGGGTTTTTAGAGCAAATGTCTTGTTTTTTGTAATAATTTCATTAAAGACATTTAAATAAGACTCATTTATGACACACAACGCATTGGTGGATTGTTATCTCATAGAAGTGAACTGCTAAGCTATTCGTGGTTTTGTATTGTTGTACAAAATGAGTCACCTATGTACAGCTAAAGGGCCAAAAACACAGTTATAGATAAGAAGCTTAACCAATTTCCTATTTTCATTGTAAAATCATTTTACAATCCCTCCCTTTCAAAGATCCAAGAGGTCACTGGGAAAAAGATCTCTCAATTAATATATCAGAAAAGGAGTGGAAAGTAGCAATGCAGAGAATTCACTTGCTCCATATGCACAAAGCATACAATTATACAACTCAAAATTATATATCGAGCACATCTGTCTCGACTAAAACTCTCCAAAATGTTTCCAGGGCATGATCCAACCTGCGAGCGCTGCAAACTAGTTCCAGCCTCACTGGGTCACATGTTCTGGGCCTGCACCAAATTAACATCATTCTGGACGAAAATTTTTAATTACCTTTCAGACAGCCTTGAACTCACAATCCCTCCTAACCCATTAACAGTTGTGTTTGGTGTTCTTCCAGATGGGCTTAAAGTGGAGAATGACAAACAAACTGTGATTGCATTCACTACACTTTTGGCACGCAGACTTATCCTGATAAACTGGAAGAACCTCAACTCTCCTCTTTTAAGTCAGTGGGAAACTGATGTGTTATACTATTTGAAATTGGAAAAAATCAGATACTCCGTTAGAGGATCTGTACAGACTTTTTTCAAAACATGGCAGGATCTAATCAGTAATATTTTAAAATAATCTCATAAAGCACAGAGAATCTCTTAATTTAGGTATGTCTACAGGTCTTAAATTTCATGCTGTTTGGCTTGCTCTCTCTCTTAGGAGTGGGAATCGATTTGTTCTTAACTCAAATTTTCTTCATGTAAAACTTGATTGATTTGTATGGAATGCAATAAAATTAATAAAAGGAAAAAAAAAGAAAGTGGAAGTATAATTAATAGATTTATGCACTATTTATATGAAAGAGAAAGAAAAGTTAGTGTAGATTTAGTTTTTGTGTTTTTTGTTGTATTTTGTATACAGTAATCCCTCGCCATATCGCGCTTTGACTTTCGCGGTTTCACTCTATCGCGGATTTTAAATGTAAGCACATCTAAATATATATCACGGATTCTTCGCTGGTTCGCGGATTTCTGCGGACAATGGGTCTTTTAATTTATGCTACACGCTTCCTCAGTTTTTTGCCCAGTTGATTTCATACAAGGGACGCTATTGGCGGATGGCTTAGAAGCTACCCAATCAGAGCATGTATTACATATTAACTAAAACTCCTCAATGCTATAAGATATGCATCCCGCGCGGAGCTTGATTGTTTGCTTGTCTCTGCCTCTATCTCACCCTCTCTGACATTCTAGGCGCCTGACGGAGGGGCTGTTTGCTTAAAAGATACTGTCGCTCCACTAAAAAAATGCCGCTTTATTGCGGTGCTCTACATATTTAAAAGCACAAAAGCACACGTATTGATTTTTTGATTGTTGCTTTAATCTCGTTCTCTCTCTCTGACGTTCTCTGCGCCTGACGGAGGAGATGTGAGCAGAGGGGCTGTTTGCACAGAGGCTGTTTGCTTAGAAGATACTAACGCACCTCTAAAAAATGCCGCGGCAAACTTAAAAGCACAAGTATTGATTTTTTCATTGTTTGCTTTTCTTTGCGAGCGCGAGCTCTCTCTCTCCTTCTGAAATTCTCTGCTCCTGAAGAGAAGAAGATCTATTTGCATTCTTTTAATTGTGAGAAAGAACTGTCATCTCTGTCTTGTCATGGAGGACAGTTTAAACTTTTGACTAAAGGGTGTTATTTCATGTCTAGAGGGCTCTAATAATGTTAACAGTGTGGGAGAGTTTATAAGGGCTTAAAATATATAAAAATAACTACACAAACATATGGTTTCTACTTCGCGGATTTTCGTCTATCGCGGGGGGTTCTGGAACGCAACCCCCACGATCGAGGAGGGATTACTGTACGTGCATTTCTCTGTTTCCCGTAATTCTTGTGTTGTGAAAAAATTATTTTATTATTAGTAAATAATGTTAGTAAATTATGTTTTATTACAGCGATTGTGTTTGAGTTACTTTTTGAAAAATGTCATTTTGGAACCACAAATCAGAGAAAGTAAAAGTGTGGTTTTGCCAATTTATAAACTTTGATTTAATTAGGCTTATTTCTTACTGATAAATTAATGAAACTCTAATAAAATCTGTGAAGGTCTGCTTCTTTTTGTTAGCCTAGAACATGATGTATGCAATTGCATGTGTTTTGCAGGTGAGTTTAGTAAATGTTTGATGTTTAAAAAAGCTGTTTTTGTGCACAAGAGCTGAATTGTTATTTAATAGGGAAAATATGAAGGAGGAGAACACCCAGAAATTCCTGAAATTGATCAGTAGCACAGTTGAAGGTTGTAGTTATTGACTGTGCTGCTAGATATTAAAATACATTTAGACTTATGAATCAGTCAGCTGAGAGATATTGCATTGAGTTGGTCAAGTGTGTATTTCTGATGTTTATTCTACAATGGTGTGTTGACCTTAGACATGCCAGGTTATATCAGTTATCAAGATAGCATATTTTTTTTCAACATTAAATGTCTTATTAATAAAGAGCTTGTTTCCTGTGAACATACTGTTAGTCAGCAGCATTACATTGAACTGCTGTGGCATCTGCGAGAATGCTTCAGGAAAGAAATGTCTGCAGCCTCAATGCACATAAGACTGCATTTTGTACCTTGACAGCACCTACACAAACCGCATTTTCATTCAAAATGTTTTTTGACCAAAACAATATGGTTGTTGGTTGAGTTCCCCAAATTCACCAGATCTCGCTCCCTTGAAATTAATATTGAGAAGGAAGGAAAGCGTATTTGCTATTGTAGAAGAAATCCGTAGTAGAAAAAATTGCAGGAAGCCCTAGACATGTTAAAAAAAGATGAGTACAGGAAGTATTTCCAGGAATTAAAGAATCGCTAGGGCAAATGGTATTGTATCTGAATGGGAGAATTCTTATGGTGACTAAAATGAAATTGCTGTAAACTATATAATAAAGTTCAGGGAATTTTTGGGTCCCTTTTCATATAATTGAAATGAAATAGATTTTTTTTGATTTCTTTATTTAATTTTATTACCAAGTCCATTGTCAGCCTCCTATAAACCAAATTTAAACATTTTTGGTGGTAATTCAAAACCGAGAATTTCATTTCATTGAATAAATAAATTAACATGCAGTGTCTTTTATGTAAACGAATCCAGATATGTTTAGTGACATTCATAACCTGGGTCAAGGGGTAAGTTAGTAAATAAATTGCTGTATTAAATTTATTCCATTTTATTCTTTTTTCATTAATATTTGTATTCTTACGTTGAACTTATGAAAACAATGACATTTTCAGGCATTTCCTCTTTCTTGCAGTAGCTACTTCTTGGTGAAAGAATTTGTAATGTGTTCTATACATTGTTTCATAATTTATATTAGCTAATTAATAAATGTTTTGTTATTTATTTTTATTGGTAAAGTGGTGGTTGCTATTTTTATTTATGTTAAGATACAGTATGAGGTATAATATATATTACAAATTAATGGAACATTTTTTTAAAATTATTTTTCCTAATAATGACCCATTTGATTTTCAGCAAGGTATTGTTGATTATAAGACCTTATTATAAGTAAAAATGTCTGACACACTTTATTTTTATTGTAGCCTCAACAAAAATTGTAATTTCATTATGGGTATGTATTGTGCTTTCGTTTAAAATTTGCAGCAGGCAAATGAAGGCGTAATTGTGCTTATTTATTTAGAAATTAAGTGCCAGTTGAAATCCAAGAGGCATTGAATGTTAAAATGATTGTTACATTATTTTGTCATTATAGATTAATTAAATTATGATTTCTGTACTCTTTTCATTGTTATCTTTAGGTAAGATGTCTTATTTTTCACAATTTCTGTGCTGTTAATATTTTATATAAATGGGCCTTGTAGCTGTCAGCTATCTAAGTGCCCTTGCTGCATAGCATCAGGTTGGTTACTGAGAGTATTATTTTTCATTTTGTCTTGCCCTCTCTCCCCTGATGGGCAGCCACATGTCTGATCTTTAAAGAGCAACTTTCATGCAGTGTAGAGGCTGGAAACCTAACTCTGATGTTCAGGTCTCCGCTAAAGAACAAACCTTATTAACTGATTAAGGAGCAAAAGAATATTTTTCTGCTTGTTCCATTCTAGCTTAAATCTGTCAGATTGTAAATGTTGTGTATGCTACAAATTATATTTAAACTATTGTTAGGCATAAATATTGTTAGGTGAAATTTGAGACATCTATAAGTAAAGAATTTTATAGCATGGTTGTTAAACATTATAGTGATTTGTTATTGATAACTTATAGATTTTGCTTAAGAATTGAAGTCTTTGCTTATCAAAAATATTGCTAAATAAAGACTGAAAATATTTTTGATGTTGTGGAAAAGACTAGATTAAAATGAGACCTTTAGTATTTTGTAATAAATTGTGGCAAATAAACTTTTTTTAAATATAAATTGTAAGTAAACTGCCAATTTCATCTGTGGCACTTACATGTCTGTTTCAAGTCATGATGTATCCTGGATGGACCGGTTTTAAGAACATGCCCAGAAAAATTAGATTTTCATATCCTCTGAAAAAATTTTTGTTTTTCATGTTATAGATATCTTCTGTTATAGCTGTCTTTCAGCTGTTATTCACCAAGTGATAAAATGCACTTTTCGGTCCACACTTTTAAAGCACACCAGTGCAAAGATGATGGGTGTTTCTGTGTATATTTAAAAAGTATGGAATCGTGTGAGTGAACTATTCAGGCATCTTTCAAGGCAAATGTCAAAAATCATTACTTTAGTGATGTATTTAATTCATACTAGTAACAAGATAAGAAGCTCTAATGCTAACCTCTATGGCTAATACTAAACTCTGGCCCTGCGTTTTGTTTTTTGTTTGTCCAGAGCATAAGTTTAGTAAAACATGGTTAATGCAAATTTAATAATATAAACTTGTCTGCTAAGAGAAAATACTCAATGTAAAGGAGCGTATCTCTAGCTATCTCTGAAGCAGCCCAATTGGAAATATACTGGAGCAATACTTACTATACTTCCTGCATTTATAAAAGGGAATTCCTGTATCGATGACCACAGATGGTCATGTAATTCTGTATTAATGCTAATGTTCTTCTGCATTGCAATTTTCTTTTTAAATTCAGTTATATTGTGTTTTGTTAATATACTGTGATGTGCAGGCAGCTTGTGAAGTGCTGTGGAGGAGCAGAAAGGGTGGAAAGAATGGTAAAAGTGATGGGACTTGGTGAAGGGCTTCTACTCTGTGAGGAGTGAACAAGCGGAGATGAGTGACAGGAGAAGTTACGAGAAAAAAGAAGGTGCAGCAGAAGGAAGTTTTGAATAGGGAGTCGAGAGATAATAAGCAGGAGCGTCTCCAATATAGAACAGGACAGAATGTGAGTGGCAGAAAATAATTATTGGTAGGGAAAGCTTTCTTTTATTGTTTTGGAGATGTGCTCTGTAACCCAGATAACAGAGTACAAGACAGGGCACTGTTTATTACGGAATGAAGACTCCAAGTAAAATGTAGAAATGTATGAAACTCCAGTACCTCCGAGTTGTATTTGCTTATTGTGCTGTTCATTACAATATTATGTAAATTTATATATATAAGAAATTTTGGCAAACTCATTGAAGATGCAAAACTCAATGGTAGCAAGCGCCATTTTTTTTTTTTTTTTTGCTGTTACTACCTGCACTCTTAGATGCATACTGGCTTTCATCTTGATTATTTGTTCTGTTCCCTCATCCTCCTGGCATGAAGTATCAAGCACCATAAAGCACTTTTTCACATGAGCAACAAGCGAGCAGATCCCTTTAATGCGTTAAGTGTCATGAAGCACTCTCACATGAATGACAGGTGGGATTTTGTATGGGTGTTAAGCGTTGCAAAGCACCAACAAACATAAACAACAATGGTTTTGACCTTTGGAGTTTTGTGAGTATCATGTACATTACCAAAGGGTGAAAAGTGAGATAACAGCTGCGTGGCTTTTCATTGGAGGGTGAGTAAGAGATGCAAAAACAGCTGCACAGCAGTTCAAAAGTGAGCATCTGCAGCATAGAGGCAACAGACAGTAGCCGATTACCTGTTTCAGTTCAAAAGAATATACTTTCCTGTGACATTGTGTTTTGCAAAGACAATCCTCAAAAGCAGAGTCACAAGGAAAACACAAGAATTTATCCAATGCAGGAATGTTTTACTCATGGGCAGTTTTATGTATATTCAAGAGTAAACAGTTTCAGTGATGTAGTGATAATATTATTATTACATAGTATTGAATAATTCCAAGGGAAACAGGGTAACAAGCTAATATAGACTCACTGGCCACTCTATTAGGTAAACCTTGCTAGTCCGGGTTGGCCCACCTTCAGAACTGCTGTAATTCTTCATGGCATAGATTCAACAATGTGCTGGAAACATTCCTCAGGGATTATGGTCCATATTGTTATGATAGCATTAAACAGTTGCTGCAGATTTGTTGGCTGCACATCCATGATGTGAATCTCGCATGCCACCATGTCCCAAAGGTGCTGTATGAGATTTGGTGACTGTATAGGCCATTTGAGTACAGTAAATTCATTATCATTTTCAAGAAAAGAGATGATTTGAGCTTTGTGACATAATGTGTTATCCTGCTGGAAGTAGCCATCAGCAGATGGGTACATTGCAGTCAAAGGATGGAAATAGTCAGCAACAATACTCAGGCGGGTTGTGGCATTTAAACGATGCTCTGTTGGTACTAAGGGACCCAAAGAGGCCACCACCACAAGCCTAAACCGTTAATACAAGGCAGAATAGGTCAATGCTTTCATGTTGCTGACTCCAAATTCTGACCCTACCATTTGAATGTCGCAGCAGAAATCGAGACTCTCCACACCAGGCAATGTGTTTTCCAATCTTTTGTTGTCTAATTTTGGTGAGCCCATGTGAATTGTAGCCTCAGTTGCCTGTTCTTAGCTGACAGGAGTCGCACCCAGTGTGGACTCTGCTGCTGTAGCCCATCTGCTATAAGGTTTCATGTGTTGTCTATTCAGAGATGCTCTTCTGCATACCTCAGTTGTAACCAGTGGTTATTTGAGTTACTGTTGCCGTTCTATCAGCTGGAAGCAGTCTAGTCTGGCCATTCTTCTGTGACCTCTGGCATCAACAAGGCACTGGATATTTCCCCTTTTTCAGACCATTCTCTGTAAACCCTAGAGATGGTTATGCGTACAAATCCCAGTAGATCAGCATTTTCTTAAATACTCAGACCAGCCTGTCTAGCAACAACAACCATGTCACATTTACAATCACTTAAAATCACCTTTCTTCCTTTTTTCTGATCCTCTGCTTGAACTTCAGCAGGTTGTCTTGACAATGTCTACATGTCTAAAATGCATTGAGTTGCTGCCATGTGATTGGGTGATCAGATATTTGCATTAACAAGCAGTTGAACAGGTGTACCTAATAAAGGACCCGGTGAGTGTATATATAGTAGTAGAAACACAAAGGTGTATATATTTTATTATGTACATTGTACATATAAGTTTTTCTCTGATTATCCAATAATTGAACATCTTATGTTATTAAATGATAATAAAATGTTTATGATAATGTATTGTAGGCAAGTTACTGTTATTGAAAGGAAAGTCTTGTTTTTGGTGTTTCATTTTCTTCTTGGATAAGATTAATGTAAAGTTTGACATTTTATATATAAAGTGTCCAAAAATCAGTTTTGTTAATACTGTAAATGTCAGTAGGGAACAAAATGTTTTGTAACTAATTGATTGAGTACATTTGAAATATTTGGTGGAAGCTATTCAAATGAAATCAGCCTTAAAAGTGGTTTAACCAAATGATGTAGAATAATATAAATGTAATCATGTAAGGCAGCTGCTTATTAAATTTATCAGAGTGCAATTCGTTTACAAAAGCTTAGCTTTTGCAGACATGAGGAAAACCTGCTGTTCCTCAAAACCCTTTTTAGGGGCCTAATCTGTCACTGTGGCTGAGTGCGTTTGTGCCTTGATCTTGTAACAGTCTTGTAATAGCTGTACACCCCCAGCTGTGATGTCAGCAGCAGTGACATATTGATTGCAGTGTGTCTGAAGAAAAATGTCTGTTACATATCATAGTATGTGACACTAGCCCTTGGTAGCACACTTGATAGCAAGTGCCCTTGGGTCCAGTTGCCATAAATTAAATGAGATGCAAAGTTATAAATCTGGTAGAACATTTTTCTTCTTTATTCTATGACATTTTACTGTGTTCTGCCATGACTACAGCTAACCATTTAATATCCAATTTATTACTACAGAGCCTATAAATATAAATATCTCCTTAATAAGAAGAGCCTCATACTTAAATTTGACCCAGTCCTGTGTATGGAAAGTTTTACAGCTAGATTAGTTTTGCAGATGTAAAAAATTAAAAATGAGATCTTGAAGCTACAATTGAGTTCAGAGTTCAGAGAAATCAGTTAAAGAATAGCATGTACAATTTTAAGATTGGTTTGCAGTCTTTTTTATTTTAGAAGGATATAGAATATATTAAAGGTGTCATAGCTAATTAAATGATTTTTGCCATATTATACATTTAAGTGGCAGCGTCTGTGGTACTTAAAAAAGCCCATTGCATAATTAAATTTGAATGTGTTCAGTTTTGAATATCTAATGTTTTGTTGAAAACATTGCTTTCTATATTGTGCATTAGCTAAACATTTAGTTAATAGTCTTTTTAGGCAGTACATTAATCTACAATTATACTTTAATTGCTGATTCTAAACCGGACAGGCTACACTGTATTTAAAAGTGCATTTTTAGAAAATTTAGATTTGCTAAATATTATGAGGATAGATACTAATTTGCAGATTTTCATATATATTAAGTAGGAGTTTAAATAAATCAAAATATTACTCCATAAAGCAGTTGGCAGTAAAACAGGTTAATAGGTTAATGCCAAAAGCAAATAAAATATTAAATATTATATCAAGATATTAAATTAAATGAAACCAAAGTTAAAATATTTTCTGTTTGGAAAAAATGTAGTTTTGGATATAGCTGTCCTTAAGGGAAAAAGAAAAAATCCTTTCACAGTTTATTAACTGTATTAGCACACATTCTTCATTACCAGATTGTTCTCACTACCCTGAGCACTATTACTTTTTATTTAAAGCTGTCAAAATTAAAATATGACTTTTTATATTTCATCCATCCATCCATTTTCTAACCCGCTGAATACAGGGTCACGGGGGTCTGCTAGAGCCAATCCCAGCCAACACAGGGCACAAGGCAGGAACCAATCCTGGGCAGGGTGCCAACCCACCGCAGGACACACACCCACACACCAAGCACACACTAGGGCCAATTTAGAATCGCCAATCCACCTAACCTGCATGTCTTTGGATTGTGGGAGGAAACCGGAGTGCCCGGAGGAAACCCACGCAGACACGGGGAGAACATGCAAACTCCACGCAGGGAGGACCCGGGAAGCGAACCCGGGTCTTGTAACTGCGAGGCAGCAGCGCTACCACTGCGCCACCATGCCGCCCTTTTTATATTTCATGTTTTGCTTAATTTATAATGCTGTATTTTGGAGTCTAGCAAGTAACTGAAATAAAAAAATAATAATACAAAAATGAAAACAATTTCTAGGCTATCAAGAGCTATTCCCCAGTTTAGCAGGGTTTCTGGTTTATAAAATTTCTGTCCATTGAGATTTATGTCCATTTTTATATAGACGACAATATCTTAGTGAATTGGAGTTGTAGTTTAGTGGTGTGGTGGATGTGAACTTGTATTTCTTCCATGTTCAGAATTAAACTTCCATCAAAAATAGCCTATCAAGCATCAATATACTTTGAGATAACAGAAATCAGCGCTAAAATGCTAACTCAGAGCAGATATTGTTATCCACATGTAAGCTTTGCCCTCGGCATTTAACCTCGTCGAATGGAGCTCAAGAGTCGGTATTAAACAGTGCAAGCAAAGCAAGGTCTAGGTTTTTACTTCATATACTTTCTTCTGTAAAGACTATGAAGTGGTTTCACAGCATACCTTTTACCTTCTTTTAAAAACAACTCTATCTAGCTCTCATTTTCTTAGATTACATTACTTGTTCATTTTGTTCTTCTCTCTTCCCTTTATATATGATACCTATTTAACTGAAAGAGATTTAGTTATCCTTATAGCATATATGCCTTGGTCACGGTGCAGTTTTTGTGGCTTTTTCTTATGGTGCCTTGTAAGCTTCATTCAAAGAACAACCTTGGAAGATTTATATATAGCACATCTCCTTCTTAATCTTGGGAGGTTCCTGATTAGGTGCATCTTCTGCCATTTTTTTGAGGGAATTAGGATGCAATTTAGTACTCATTCCGTTTGGAACTACAAAACCTAGCTAGGATTGTATCTGCACTTGGTTGGGGCGTGTGTGTGTGGATGTATATGTTTAACGTATGTAAATACACACTTATTTCTGTCATGTGGCAACAGTGTAGAATTCAGATACTCTGGATATGCACATGTGCTGTCTGCTGGTTTCATAATTGCTTAAATACTGCAGAAGAGCTCCACAGGGTAGTGGTGACTTAGTGTGGCAGTAAATGTGATAGCAGCAGAATATACTAAAGCATAACTTCACTTTACTTTTTCCCTATTTATTTATGCAAAATAAGAAATGAAGACTTAAATTACATGACCGATACACAAGCACACTTTGAAATATTAAAGAATATATTTATCAAACCACTTTTCAAGTTATGTTACTAAATGACACTGGGATCTAATCTGCCATCAACAATTGACAGAAAGTAATGGCAAAGAAGATACCTTACCTTCTTTGATAGCATAGTAAGAATTAAGGTTTATACACTGATAAAAATGTATTCTTGTTCTGGCAAAATAAATATGTGAAAATTTACTGCAAGACAGATCTCATAGAAATATACTGTATATTATTGCGTGAAGAAGAGGAAACCATTTCACTATTATAATTCAGTTCATGCAGTTAAACCCACTTACAACTGAATGACATGTTTTTAGGCTGCATCCTAAGCCCTTGCATTTCTTTACCTTTTTTTATGTTTTTTTATGTATCCTGGCATATACTGCTGTGATTAGAAGGTAAAGAGAAATACAATGAATACTCCCTTGGGAGCTGCTGCACATTCTTTTTTTTTTAAATTGCATTGTGCACATTACATAATCTGTGGATATCACTATCTTTAAATATATGTGAATTTTAGATCCGATATCGGAGAGACAGTACAGAGATTGATGCCAAATATACTTTACACTGATAAAACATTTGTGAAGTTCATTATTAAATCTAACATTACACCTTTTTATACCTGTATGGAATGTGTACATTATCATTGGTCATTAATAACATTATTCTACATAATTTCAAAAACCATCTGTTCTAAATGTTGGCAAGTACCACAGCAGCTTTTGATTAGTTCTCACTTTACTTTTTTGAAAATAGCTGGCATAAAAATAAAACGTCAATCTTCTGTTTCTTAAGGTTGCTACAGTTATCCTGTAGTCTTTTTATTTTATTATTTTTTTAATCGTTTTCTTTAAAAAAATGACTATATACCCCACAGCTTGTTAGTGACACTGTTACAAAAGAATATTCAAAATTTTACTCAAAGCAGAAAAATGTTGAACAGAGCAACACTATTTGACAAAAACTTCTTTAAGAAATTGATCATTGCATATACTTTAATTATCTTTAAGAGCAGTCATATCATCCATCCATCCATTTTCCAACCTGCTGAATCCATACACAGGGTCAGGGGGGTCTGCTGGAGCCAACCCAGCCAACACAGGGCGCAAGGCAGGAACCAATCCCGGGCAGGGCACCAACCCAATGCAGGCAGTCATATCAGTTATTTCATAATATAAAAACACCATCTTATTTAATTTGTTTCATGTAATTTCTAATTTTTTTCAAGTTACAGTATTTTAGAGCTTGCTATTGGATATTTATCCAAAGTGGTTCCCTGCCTTGGGCCTGATGATGCCATGAGGAGCCATTTCTTCCTGCAAGCTTTAAGTAGATAACAAGATTTAAAGAAAATAAATGCAGCTTGCCCACCTCTCACACACCATTCAAAAGCATTCTTGTTTCTTCTCTAATACTTTTTTCTCACATGATCCTTATTCCTCCCTTAAACTTTCCTCTCAGGTCTGTTATTGTTTTTATTATTATTCTTATAACCTGTGAAAACTTTAACCTCTATTCTGGGATCAAGGAGGCCTTCTTTGCTATATACAATTATACTTTAATTGCTGATTCTACACAGGACAGGCTCTATAGAGGCAATAGAACACTCTCTAGCATTTTTTTTCTTTTTTCTAAGACCACTTGCCATTCCTGTTAATCTCCAATACTGAGCCTACTTAGTTCCAGCTTTTTTAATAGAGCCATTACCTTGCCATCTATTACTCTTGTAATCTAGTTGACAGCCCTCTGTTGCGTTATTCTGTCTCAAATGTGTGGTTAGGAATCCTTGGTATGATCAGTTTTGCCTGCCTTCTAGCATGCTTGGTGGATCAATAAATGTTTTATCCATGCATTTGTGAGTGTGTTCCTGGAGGATACATTTCCAGGACATAACACACAAACATGGTTTCTTTCACCCCTGGTGGGTGTTGGACTATCAAACTTTTCTACAAAACTGTTAACACACTGTCAATTTAAGACAATAGAGGATATCCTCCTTGTCCTGCGACAGTAATTTTTCTGGTAACTTTTTAAATTTTCACACTATTTCCTTTTATTTCAATCAATTATGTATAAATCTTGAAGGTCATCCCTATTTTCCACCATGAATCGACCAACAAATATTAAAAACTATTAAAAGTGGTGCTGCATGATTTGATCAAAAAATCATATTGGCACTGTGATTTAAACTGCGATATGCAAATATTAAAGTTACCATTTTGCATTTCAAGGCTCAAAGCAAATGATCACACTTAGACGATTTTCCATTATTTATTTATTATCTGAAAACTCTTTCAAATAACAGCCAACTTAAATTATTGAATGTCCGTTGCCAAACAAGGACCAAATTACTTTATATGATGCACTGTAGTTTCTATTTTAAACTTAAAATAAATACATAAATTATGCTAGATTGTAAAATAAAAAAAAAAGTGGACCACTGTTTTCTTGCACATCACTACCACTCTCTCTCTCAATGTGTGCATCGTCTTTAAAAGAATTATCATTTATAAGTACATGATGTGTAAAGTTTAATCTTTGTTTATATTATAATAACACTAATAATAATAATAATAATAAAAATAATGTGTATACACTGCATAGTAAATATATTATTAATGTCTCTGCTACTCCTAAGGAGATACATTTTGTTGTGATGACCAGAGGGTGTGAGAGACAGAGGAGTGGAATTAGCCTCTTAAAAATATTTTTTGGCCTATTCAGCACTGTTTCCACCCACCAGTCAAGTCTTCAGGGGTACCTAATGCTCCCAAGCCATTGTGAACATGATTGAGGGTCCACCAACATTAGTGTTAAACCAGTCTTTTTTTTCTCATAACTGCTGCCACCAGTGTAACGACCCGAGAGGTGCGAGATGCGGAAGAATATAATTAGCCTCTTACCGGCGATCGCTGATGAGTGGCCCTAGAAAGGGACAGTTGGCATCTGCTTGTGCATGTATTCCCGCTACCACAGACAGTCCAACGCCACCTGAGGAGCATGTCTCAGAACTCTTTATACTAATGAATATCATGTTGCAGGCTAATTTAATATAAGGTACAGAAGAGTTTGTACTTTCACAAATGTTATGTTATTTTAAGTGCTAATAGTGCTTAGAATGTTATGTTTTACCTAAACTTTCTGAATGCAAGGTAAAGTCTGTGACTGAAGCACTGGAATCTGGTTCATTGATTCAACTCTACTGTGTTGACTATGGTAGATCTGTGGTCTGTGGGTATGGCAACTAGATGCTGCTCATGCAGCCTCCACTCAGTCAAGGCTTCTTTTAAGTGTAGAGCAATGATTTCACCAGGATGATTTGCTGAAAAATACGATGTTCACAAGCAGTGACTTTTCAGTGCTGAATTGTCACCTATGTAGTGCATGGTTAGGCTGATGCAACATTCTGTTGTCTGGCTTGACTACAATGTTTCATAGTATTCTGGCTTCACTATTTTAGATTCAACTTCACCTTTGCATTTTCTGCACAATTCAGGGATGGAGGTTTGTGAGAAGTCATTGCATGAAGAAAGCTTATATCAGTCAAGTTTCTTGGTTAGTTTCTGAACCTTCTTTGCTGTTTGCATATAAGGACAACATGTCTTTTGCAATGTAATATTGTGTGTGACAAGTCTGTGGTTTTATGTCTCCTTGGCGTTTTCTTGTGTGCAGCACCGCTTCCAAATGCACCAGACTTCTTGTTTGTGTTGGCACAGCCAAGCATTTGGCTGCAGCAGTTAAGCTTGCATTTAACCTTTTTGCTATATATTCATTGTAGGGTTCAGTGGGTTGTCTTTGATGTTGATATCAATTATTTATGTTTCCATGCAATGTAGCATATTCAGTTTTGCACACTATCTCTCTCCATCTGATCGATTAAAATCTGATCAATGTCTCTGTGGTGAAATCTAAAGTACTTTTAAATGACAAATATAGATTTTTTGTTTGGTATCAAGTTACCAACTTCCGCCTACTATGTTGTACTAATATTGACAGAATAAACAACAGATTAGTTTATTTTGTTGTTTACAAAGTAAATTTTGATTATGCTACTAGTTCAAAACAAATGGCAACAGGACTGATTAAGAGGGCTTCTGATTGGTTAGTCTTACTGTGTGTTTCACACGTCCATAGTTCATGTTCCATAGACTGGAAGCAAAACCACATACAAAGGCGTGAAGCGATTAGAGGCACAATACCTATACTGCTGGTAGAACATCGCAGCCTTCTGGGATTTAGTAATCACATGGATTCAAATTGAGATTTCAGTTCTAATGTAATTCATTGTGCAGCATAAATTAAAGTATTTTTTTTTATTTAGTCAAAGTTGCTGTGTATTGTAACCTTTATGCTTTACTTAATAAGGGATGCAAATTATTTAGATGTATCAAATAAATGCTGTTTTTCCCATGACTGTTTCAGCTGTCATATTTACAACAGTTCTACACAGTCAAACATGATTTCTTATCTGGCAATGTCAAGCAACAGAAACAGAAATTTTGACTTGACGACCACAGAATGTGTGAAGGAAATTAAACCTTTGAAATTTTTGTATATGTTGTTCTTAACCACCTGACCTTAAAGTAGAAAAATTAGAAGAAATTGAAAAGGTCAATACATATGAGTAGTGGATAGGTCAATTCAAAAAACTATCAGTAGTTTTGCAGTTTTGGGTATGGTTTGAGATTTCTTTAAAATATTTGTATTGTTTTAAAATGTATGTCTTAAAGTCTGTTATTTTTTTTTTCCACTTTGAATATGGAAGGACACAGAATACTCAAAGATATGCTTTGTCAGTTATTGGTGACTTTGAATCGGCCCTTTGTAAATGAGTGGGTTTGCATGAGTGTACTGACTTTTAAAATTGTTTCCTGGTTTTCACCTGATAAAAACTGGGTTCAACAAGTTTGATAAACATAATGTAGTATACCTGCAACTGTTAAGAACACTTTATTTTAAAATACACTACATGTAACAGTTATCGCTTTAAATTACTTCATATCTTAAATATTGTAAATATTTTGATTGTTTTGTTTCTTTCATTTTTAGGTTGTTATGGAGTTGATGGTGAAAGTGACTCCATCATGAGTTCAGCTTCAGAAAATTCTACTGAACCCTGGTTCTGTGATGCATGCAAAAATGGAGTTGTGCCAAGCTGTGAACTATGTCCTAACCAGGATGGGATTTTTAAAGAGACAGATGCTGGAAGGTAAACATTTTAATTTTGCATTTAGGTAAAATAAACATTACATTTTCATTGTTTTATGTTGCTGCTAGAGGGATTAAAGCTGAAATAAATTGCGTTTCATTTATAAATGTAGTATTGCAAAGTGAATCATTTCGAAATCTGTAGCCTGTATCAGGAAAAAAATGGATTAAAATTTATTGGTGAGCATTTGGTTTAAGTGTAAAAAAAATTATTGTGAAATTCATACAAAAAAAAAAAACCAAATTAACCTGCTTACAAATAATTAATCCACAGTATACCATAAGCAGGAAAGTTAATGCAGTCAAGTATACTGAAAAATTGAAAATGTAAAGCATAAATCAATTATATTTTACAGGAGAACCAATCTGCATTAAATATACATAGAAACATATATTTTTCTTAAAAAAAAACATTTTTACATAAACGAAAAGTAATACATAGAAAACCAAAACTCAAGTGACATCTAATAATAAATTGCATTGAGAAACATGTAATAGTTAAATTAATCCACAACTAACATATTTTTAATGTGGTTCCAATAAATTGATAAGATGAAAACCTCTTTTAAAATTACCACATGAATTTACCACAAAGATTACAAAAGTTAAAAAAGTGAAACAACTGAAAGATTACAAGTGCCTGTAAACATACCAAAAGATACAGGACTTTTTAGTATCTTTCAAAGATTGGTTCTTCTGTACTAAACAATTTATTTATACTTTACATTTTCTAATTGTTCAGTATACTTATTTGTGTTAAGTTTCCTGTTTATTCTATATTGTACATAATTCAAATGTAGCAACAGGGTTTAATGTAATGCTGTTAAAAAAGCTTGTTTTTGTGCAGAATGCCATAACTTCTTCAGTTAATAAAATAAAATACATTTTAAATTAACTCAAAATAATAAGAACTAGTGATCATGTTTGTGTATACACTGATGACGCTGAAATGTTTGTTACCTATGTTGTGGTTTTCACTTCATTGTAATATCCTGCCTTTATTTATTACTATTCCATGTAATGAAGATTTGATTAATAAATCATTTTGAAATTTGGTTGCATTCTGTTCCTTTTTGTCGAATAATAGCCAACCAACTATTGACAACTTATGTAGTGTATGAGAATCTTTAAAATAATCAGTATGAGAGTGCAGAGAAATAAACTACAGCTTATAATTCGTATATTGCAGTTTAGTCTATGTCTTATGAAACAATGTAAGTCTTAAGTTTTGAGTTAAATACATTCAAATAAACAGATTAGAAATAATTTTTAATTAAGCTGTTAACTATTTCATTATAATTTTAAAAATCAAAAGACCGTTTATATTGGTCACTGCATTTGTATGTGGTAATTACTTCAAAGTGTTACTTTAAACATTTCTGAGTATGCTGAACACATTTTTAATAATGAATGTTTATGGATTATGGATTTTGTAACAGCAAGATGTATATTTGTTTAGCAGTTGGACTTTTGACTGCATAATACTTTTTATATCGCCTCATATTTTTTAATAACTATTTCAGTATATATGCATATTTATATTGAAGGCTGTTGGAATTGTTCAACTATGGCATAGTTTCAGACAGACACAATCCCAAGAAATCCAAGCTAATGTGTCCAGAGAAAAGCAGCATGAATCACGGAGTCAGCTGCAATGCTATTAAAGATAAAAATATGAAAGCCTGCACTAGTATTTAATACTTCAGTAGAGCATGACAAACAGTGTAAATTAAATTGAGAATGAAGTACTTGTTGAAGATGTTTATCTTTATATTGGACTTTGGATTCTTTCATTTTCTGAAGTCTACATTTAAAATTGTATCATTTTATATAGGAAGGTTTGGCATGTAAGCAGATAAATTTAAGAAGCACCAACTTCTCAGATTAGAGGAAACTTAGTGTAACCTGGAAGTTTTTAGAAAAAAAACACACAAAGATTGGAGCAGTACAATATTAAGCACATATACTAATTTATTATGAACTTTTTATATATCAATAGTAGTAGTATACATTCATTTTTTAACTGAATTTGCAATATCTCTGTTTTATTTATTTAAACTATGAATGATCTGTCAGAATGTAGCTGATGTAGGAGATTAATTGGTTTTCAAAGTAAACATGTTGTTTCTGTACATCTCATTTCACTGCTTTGATTATTAGCTTCAGAGAATATAATTCTTCCTGGCTTTAGGACATACATGATTGAGTCAAATTAAAATACATTATGGACTAAGGCAGTCATAAATTTGAAAAACAAAACAAAAGGTCAATGAGTCATATAAAGGATAAGTGTTTTGATAGTTTACTTGGGTTCTTTTTGTTTTAATCAAGTAGTATTTCAAAGTGATGCCAACACTACTGATTAGCACCTGCAAGTAAGAATTTCACTATACTCAGTACATGTGAAAATAAGGTGCCTATCATATACCTTTAAATACAGTCATGAGTAGTCTCACATATGAGTGCAAATGTTATCAAGAAACAGTGAGAACAAAATGACATCCAGAAAGAAATACTCCAAAGCATGCCTTTTTCTGTGATCGTGTCTGTTAATGTCATTGTTTCCAAGTAACAATATAAATATAGTTTGAGAACCTGACGGAAACCCAAGTTATCTTTCAATATACCTTGATTTTGGGAAACAGTTTACGTGACATATATAACCTTGAATTTTGCTTAAAAGCAGAATATACTGTGTAAAATGTGTGGATATACCTTATTTGTAACCTGCAAGCTGTTTTAGCCACTAAAGGTAATTTGAGCTTCCCCAAGATTACAGGGGATTTTATGGCGCTTTTCCACTGCATAGTACAGCACGAAACGGTTCAGTTCAGTTCACTTTTGGGGGGTTTTCCACTGGGAACAGTACCTGGTACCTGGTCCTTTTTTTTAGTACCACCTCAGCCGAGGTTCCAAGCGTGCCGAACCGTTACCAAAACGTGACGTGTAAACTCTGCTGGTCACTGATTGGCCGGAGAAAATCGTCATTACTGCGTCACTGGCTATTCTTTTATTTAAAGGTACACACACGCGGAAGTTTGTGTCCCGTCTCTCCATCGCTGGACGCAGTTTGTTGCATAAGTGGATGAATGTTTCTTCAGACATTCGAAAGTTCTCCAACCACTGAGTGTTTGTAAAACCGGGAACAATCACATCCCACCACTCTGAGGCATGGTTAAATGTCCAAACAGATGGTCTGTTGCGGCGACTTTTTTGCAAAATGTGGAAGATCTGTAATATACAGAATCAGCATTTTAATGTTACACTGGCAGTTAAGTTCATTTTATGCTTTGCAACAGTGATAAAAGTTAGCTAGTGATGTGCTTTTTTTAGATGCTTACCCTTGCGTGTCGTCGAGCTAAAGTGTTGTTGTTGTCTGCGTGTTGTTGCAAAAGTTCCACGGTGTCACGGCAGTAGAGGTGGCGCAACTATAACGACACGTGAATAATCCCGCCCACTCTAAAGCGGTACTAAACTGCAGTCGAACGCATAAACCGAGCCGAACTGAGCCGAACCAAGGTGAGCTGTACTGAACCGTGCTGTGCCGTACTATACAGTGGAAAAGCGCCTAAAGTTTACGTTGTTCTAAAAAAAAACTCAAGAAGGCCTCTTACACAAAACTTTATAAGGAACAGGGAACAATACAGTAGCATATTCCAGTTGTCCTTGTAATACATGTCATATGTCAAACTTTGTTTCTACACCTCATTTGCATGCTCAGTTTATAAGTTGTATTAGTTAATATAGGTGCTTTCTGTTTAGTAGTGTTGATTGACAAAATTAGCTAATACTTTTTTTTTTTTGTAGTGAATACACTGTTTTCACTGGTGACCTTGTTTGCCATGTATTTCTCTGGAAATTCGCCATGTGGCTGGCTTAGACAATGCACCCCAGGATGCTTTGTGAGCTGAGCATGACATTGGAGATTTGTAGCAGCCTTGTGCGGAACTTTCACGCATGTGTACTTTAAGCATACTCCACCTCTGTACATTTTATGTTGCTGCCAGAACTACTTTGTGAATGTGTGATATCACAACCCATGTGTTACTCTAGCCAGATCTGCATCCATTATGTGTTATAAAAAAAATAGTATTTTCATTTGAGGGTTACATTAGCAGACCATACTTAGAATATTGTGAATACTGCCAACAGATATGTAATCCTAATCTTGTTGCGCCACCTGGCTAATTTGGTATGCTGGTTGAATGTATACATAGCCATGTATCTATCTATAACCTTACTCTCCCACTTCCTGGGTCAGAAAACATATTTTGACCCCGTGAAATAATAGTAGTGCAAGATTTATTCCTATTTTCTAGATTGATAGAACAAAAAAGGTATGCCAACTACATGGACACCTCTGTGCCACGTGTTTTCAGGCTTGTCTAGATGCTGTTTGGCATATTGTTTTTTATTTTTTTTTACTTTTTGTTGAATTTTTTAAAAGCAAGCAACATTCCATACAAACAAGTTAAACTTAACAAATCTAAATTCAGTTCAACCCCCACAAAATAGAAAGAAAGGAAGGCCAACAACCAGAGTAGAAAAGTGGAGAGATAACCCTTTTCCCCAATATAAATGCTTGATCTTTAATGTTAGTGATTCGATCCTGCCAGGTATTAAAAACGTTTTGAACAGGTCCTCTAAGCGAGAATTAGATTTTTTCCAATTTCAAATTATATAACATCAGTTACCTACTGACTTAAAAGAGGTGGGCTAAGATTCTTCCAGTTGAGCAAGATAAGTCTATGTGGTAATACAGTAATCCCTCCTCGATCATGGGAGTTGCGTTCCAGAACCCCCTGCGAAAGGAGGAAATCCGCGAAGTAAAAACCATATGTTCATTTGGTTATTTTTAGATATTTTATGCCCTTATGAACTCTCCCATACTCTTATAAACATTTCCCGCAGAGTTATACAGCATAATCCCTTTGTATTCTCTTAGATATTAGGTAAGATTCGTTGAAATTATGTATGTAAACACACTTGTTTATATACAGTAAAACCTAAATATTATTTTAAAGATATTGCGCGTCTCCGATATCACATATGTTACAGCCATTACAATAGACAGGCCACCAGCAATAAATACGTACAATGCAAGAAAAATTTTATACAGTAAAATGTGTGTACAGTGACACTAAACATACGTACATGTTGTACTATGTACTGTACATAGAAAATTAATTATGGTTACTCAACAGCAATGACACGACGACTTGTCCGATAACGATGAGTTTAGTTTTACTGCACAACAAAGGAGAGCATTACAGCTCTTCTAAAGAAGCCTCTTCAGGCGACTGTGTAGCATTGCCATTGTTCTTCTTCCAGCAGTCTTCAATCCAAATCCCTAAAGCAGATTCCATCCAGACTACCACCTTATTATATCCACTTACGACTGGTTTTGCGCCCTGATTAAAGGACACTGCAGCTGTAGATCTTATATTCTTTTCCTCCTTTTTAAATAAAAACAATCGTGGACTCGTTGATGCTGTAATGGCATTCTGCAGCAGTGTAGCTGTTTTCTTCGTTCAAGATATCCAAAACTTTTACCTTTTTGGCAATTGTTAGCATTTTCCGTTGGCGCTTGGGCACGGCCCCTGAAGCAGTAGCAGGAGCAGATCGTCTTGGAGACATAACAAAGGACTTGACTGTGCAGAAAGATAAACACAAAAGAGCACAATGGTTAACTCTTTACGCAGCAAAACACATTGATGCTGAATGAGTGAGACGAGACTTCCTGGTTAACGCAGCGGAATCGAATTTGGCGCTCCGTCGCTGAGCCAGTCAGCACACGGGAACTTAACTGCGTGCTCTGATTGGGTAGCTTCTCAGCCATCCGCCAATAGCGTGGTTTGTATGAAATCAACTGGGCAAACCAACTAAGGAGTCTTGTACAGGAAGTAAAAAGACCCATTGTCCGCAGAAACCCGCGAAGCAGCGAAAACTTCTGCGTCATATATTTAGATATGTTTACATATAAAATCTGCGATAGAGTGAAGCCGTGAAAGTCGAAGCGCGATATAGCGAGGGATTACTGTAGTGAAGTAAAGGCAATCATAGTTTGTTTGTCCTCCACTTTAAGCCCATCTAGGAAAACACTAAACACAGCTGTTAATGGATTAGAAGTCATTGTGACACCAAGTCTGTCTGATAGGCATTTTAAAGATTTTGGTCCAGAATGATGTTAATTTGGTGAATTCCCTGTTTGGCATATTATAAGTGGACTGTTTTGTGGCTTTGGCACAGTAAAGACTTTTTTTCTTTCAGCTTGACCGTGTAGCCCATTTTTGTACCTCCTTATTGTGCACCTTTAAACAGCAACACTACTTGTTTGTGAGAATCCTGTATCTTAGCTGAAGTGGCTTGTGGGTTTTTCTTGGTATCTTGACAAATGATCCTGGCAGTAGTGACTAACATCTTGGTTGGTCTACCTGACCGTGACCTGATAACACCAGAACCCTTAACTTTCCACATTTTTATTAAGGGTTTAAACACTACTGACAGGCATTTTTGTATCCTTGGATATCTTTTTATATCCTTTTCCTGGTTTTTACAATTCAAAAAACTTTTCTCGCAGGTCTTTTATGACATTTCTTTTGCTTTCCCCATGGTGCGGTATCCAGCAAAGTCAGTGCAACTTTGCATGAGACACTGATTACAATCAACATAAATACAGGTGTAGACACTCTCCCTTAATTACCCTTAATTTGAACTGTGTGTGTCAACTTGTGTGTATATTATCAGCCCCAACATTCAAGAGTATGTAAACTTTTGATCAGCCCCATTTGGGCAATTTCATTTATCATTATCATGATTTTAAAAGAGCACACACAATTATTTGATAATAGGAAGTGTGCTTAGGCAAAGCAATTTACGTATAAGAAAAGCTTTTTGCATGATTACTTATATTTGCGCACACACACATACACAATCTCACACACAATATAAGTCAAATGTTTTACAGCACCTCAGTTTTTTCAGTTTTTATGGAAATGCACACAGTTTTTAATGTTTTAATGTTTCATAAAATCAAGGCATAGAAAAAATAAACAATGGCAAATAATGATTCCTTGACTTTTTATGTGTACAAAAATGTATTTAGATTTTTCATTCATCAAAGTAGCCATGTTTTGCTGACAACAGTCAAACTGCAGTAACATTTGATTTAGAATGCTGATCACTCAAGTCACCAAGTAAGCCTCCAGCAAGAGAATCCCAGACCATCATACTTCCTCCTCCATTTTTGACAGTTGGGGTCAAACACTAAGGAGCCATCTTTTGATCAACTTGATGGTGTACAAAAAGAACCTGTGTGATGAACCAAAGATTTCAGTTTTTGATTCATCTGTCCATAGGACTTTTCTTCCAGTGTGCAGTAGTCCACAGCCAGTATTGCAAGGCCCTATTTTGTCATTTAAGGAATTGCTCTCTTACTGTTTCTTGCCCTGTCAAACCTGCAGCACAAAGTCTCCTTTTCACAATAGAAACTATGTCTTGCTTTTTTCAACCACTGTTAAGCTATGCTTTAAGCTGTTGTGCTATGAGGTGCATATCACGCAAGCTGGTGACCCTCAGAAACTTGCCTTCTGTTTGGGTTGTGACTTGGGGTCTGCCAGATCTCTTCCTATCAGAGTTTCTTCCAGTTTCCAGTTGCCTTTGAATTGTGTAGGACAACGTACTCACTGACACTTTGATTTTGACTTTTTTTTTTTTTTTTTTTTTTGCAATTTCTCAAAACGAAAGGTCTACACTTCTAAGGGTAATAATGCTCTGCCTCATTTAATTTATTAATTGCCATTTTCTTGCCGTTAATACTGGAATATACAACTTTCTACAGTGTAATATTGTCCAAGTAGTGCTTCAGAGGGTACAGTAACACAGTCTGTTGCAGAGAGATTTGTATCAGAGGGTTTTTAATTAATCAACAAGTTGGGACATTTGTGCTAATTGTTTGCTTCAACTTGCATTGCTTAATTTACTTTAACTGCTGCAGATCATCTGTAGGTTGTAACCTATTAGTTGTTCCCTGAAGAAGGACCATTTGTAATATTCTGAAATTTCCTTTTTTTCAGGTTTTGCTAACCTAAACTTTAAATTTAAACATCTGGCAGTATAAAGATCTAAAACTTTTGACTAGTAATGTATGTGTATATTTATTAATATATATTTGTTTTTTAATTGATTGATTGATTCTTTAAATTTAATGCTTGTGATGTTTTCACCAAATATTTATTACATTTGGTTCCATGATTCAGATATTTTTACTTATGAATATGCTAAGCACAGTCCTAGACCCACGAATATTTACCTCATATGGGCAGGCACTCAATTATGTGGGAGGCGTGATGATGCGACACGCAACTCCACCTCCCACGACCATTGAGCTGAAGTCTATTACAGTATATGGATGAAAATAGGTTCCAGTTATGACCATTATGCGTAGAATTTCGAAATGAAACCTGCCCAACCTGTAAGGAATGAGCCTGCCAAATTTCAGCCTTCTACCTAACTGGGAAGTTGGAGAATTAGTGATGAGTGAGTGAGTCAGTCAGTCAGTCAGTGAGGGCTTTGCCTTTTATTAGTACTTTAACACACTACATCTATCTATCTATATATATATATATATATATATATATATATATATATATATATATATGACAGCAGCAATCAAGCTGTGAGAAAACAGTAAAAGGAGGCTGTCAGGCGATAGGTGGTACATTTTCTGATGCAGCTACCGAAAACAACTTTGTGACGCTGCCGCCAAATACACAAAACAATTACTTTGACAATCATGTTACATTATTTTTAAAATGTTTCCTTTTCTTTTCATAACTTCTTTAACACATGACATGCTATAAGCGCTTGGGTATTTTGCTATATATATATATATCACATCGACACTCATAACAGTGACAAAACAATTACATTGACAATCATGTTACGTTATTTTCAAAATGTTTCCTTTTCTTTCTCTTTCCTTCTTTAACACACAACTTCTCCGCTGCCAAGCGCGGGTGTATATATATATATCTCTATCTATCTATCTATCTATCTATCTATCTATAGATATAGATATAGATATAGATATAGATAGATAGATATATATATATATATATACACACTCACCTAAAGGATTATTAGGAACACCTGTTCAATTTCTCATTAATGTAATTATCTAATCAACCAATCACATGGCAGTTGCTTCAATGCATTTAGGGGTGTGGTCCTGGTCAGGACAATCTCCTGAACTCCAAACTGAATGTCAGAAAGGGAAAGAAAGGTGATTTAAGCAATTTTGAGCGTTGCATGGTTGTTGGTGCCAGACGGGAAGGTCTGAGTATTTCACAATCTGCTCAGTTACTGGGATTTTCACGACAACCATTTCTAAGGTTTACAAAGAATGGTGTGAAAAGGAAAAACATCCAGTATCGCAGTCCTGTGGCTTAAAATGCCTTGTTGATGCTAGAAGTCAGAAGAGAATGGGCGACTGATTCAAGCTGATAGAAGAGCAACTTTGACTGAAATAACCACTCGTTACAACGGTATGCAGCAAAGCATTTGTGAAGCCACAACACGCACAACCTTGGCGGATGAGCTACAACAGCAGAAGACCCCACCGGGTACCACTCATCTCCACTACAAATAGGAAAAAGAGGCTACAATTTGCACAAGCTCACCAAAATTGGACACTTGAAGACTGGAAAAATGTTGCCTGGTCTGATGAGTCTCGATTTCTGTTGAGACATTCAAATGGTAGAGTCAGAATTTGGCGTAAACAGAATGAGAACATGGATCCATCATGCCTTGTTACCACTGTGCAGGCTGGTGGTGGTGGTGTAATGGTATGGGGGATGTTTTCTTGGCACACTTTAGGCCCCTTAGTGCCAATTGGGCATCGTTTAAATGCCACGGGCTACCTGAGCATTGTTTCTGACCATGTCCATCCCTTCATGACCACCATGTACCCATCCTCTGATGGCTACTTCCAGCAGGATAATGCACCATGTCACAAAGCTCAAATCATTTCAAATTGGTTTCTTGAACATGACAATGAGTTCACTGTACTAAAATAGCCCCACAGTCACCAGATCTCAACCCAATAGAGCATCTTTGGGATGTGGTGGAGCGGGAGCTTCATGCCCTGGATGTGCATCCACAAATCTCCATCAACTGCAAGATGCTATCCTATCAATATGGGCCAACATTTCTAAAGAATGCTTTCAGCACCTTGTTGAATCAATGCCACATAGAATTAAGGCAGTTCTGAAGGCGAAAAGGGAGTCAAACACCGTATTAGTATGGTGTTCCTAATAATCCTTTAGGTGAGTGTATATATATATATATATATATATATATATATATATATATATATATATATATATATATATATATATATATATATATATATATATACATACATACATACACACCAGCTTAGCGGAGAAGTAGTGTGTTAAAGAAGGAAAGAGATAGAAAAGGAAACATTTTGAAAATAGCGTAACATGATTGTCAATGTAATTGTTTTGTCACTGTTATGAGTGTGTCGCTGTGATATATATATATATAGCAAAATACCGGCCATGGCGATGTCATGTGTTAAAGAAGTTATGAAAAGAAAAGGAAACATTTTAAAAATAATGTAACATGATTGTCAAAGTAATTGTTTTGTGTATTTGGCGGCAGCGTCACAAAGTTGTTTTCGGTAGCTGCATCAGAAAGCGGCGTCTGACCGCGCCTCCTTTTTACTGTTTTCTCACAGCTTGGATTGCTGCTGTCATATATATATATATATATATATATATATATATATATATTGTCACACACGCGCATGGGAGGCAGCTAAAGGGCTTGAGTGAAGGCAGTTGAGGCATGCCGGGGTGTGGCAGAGTGCACTGACTCTTTTTCTCCCTTACCTGTAGACCATCCCCGGGGGATTTCACCTGGATCACCTGACATCACTTCCGGGACTGAGCCAATGGAAGTCGGCCACACCAGCTCCAGTCCCTCTGATGTCACCTCCGCCTACGAGCCAATGGTGGAAGACCACGTGCGGATCCATCGACCTCACTTCCTGTCTCCCCTTTAAAACCTGCCCCTTTTCCTTTGTTTCTTTAGTCTTGTTTTGGACTCGGTTGTGTGCACTTCAGTGCTCTGTATTTGCTGAAAAAAACGACTTTTGCAGCCAGGATACCACAATATACGGTGGCTGCCCCAACTCTTTATCTGTCAATGTCTCGTTCTTGTGACAGTGGCGTAGTCGGCAGGATAGAAGTCCCGGAGGAGAAGGGGACAGGACCTGCAATATACCCAGGTGGGGCGTGCGGGGCGAGTATTCAGGCGGGAGGGTGCCCGTGGTTGGCGTGACCGGTGCGGGCTCCGCTCCGGCACTCATAACTAGCCCATCCGGAGTGGCCAGGGAGTGTCGCGGGTGGGGCTCACAGAGTGGGCTGCCCTGGAGGGAGGCAAAGGGACTCAGTATGCTCTCTTGGGGAGAGTGCCTGCCTTCCTCACGAAACCAAAGCCCCATTTACCACCTAGGGGTGCCCCAGACTGGCAGGTGAATAAAATAAAAGCATGGAGGTTGGACCCTGAACGGCCAACCAACAAACAAGCCTGGTCCTTATGGGCAATGGTAGGGCATTGGCTACGGCCATTTGAAAACACGCCCTACCAAATAATAGAGCAGGTAGCTTGCTATCTGCTCCTGGAAGCGCTTCCCCGTGGCTTCACCCAGCCGGTTTGGGCGGCGGTTCAAGAACATAGCTGAGCTCATAGAGCTTATGGAGCGCAGAGGCGGCCTCACACTCTAGGGGAGCAGAACCGTCCTCATGTCAAACTCAGCGGGGTATGTTCCAAGACCTAGCCCCACCCTGTACAATCCGGGCCAGTATTGAAGTAGCGGGCAGGGGGCGCAAAACCGCTTGGAGGCAAGGAGGAATGCAGGTGGAGGGTGAGGAGGGGTTGGTGTGCTCTGGCGATTAAATGGGCGATTACTCAGCTGAGGTACTACCTGTTGGGCCGGGAATTCACCCTTGTCACGGACCATGCACCCCTGTGGATGGCCCTCCACAAGGAGTCGAATCCACGGGTCACCCGGTGGTTTCTTGACCTGCAGCCGTACAAGTTTTAAGCCGTTCATCGTCGGGCGCTCTCCACGCCAACGCTGATGCTCTTTCTCGGGTTCCGCGACCTCTCGGTTAGGTTGCGCCCGACCCGTCGGGTCTGGGCTAAGGGGGCCTTGTCACACCGTCGCGCATGGGAGGCAGCTAAAGGGCTTGAGTGAAGGCAGTTCGGAGGCATGCGGGGTGTGGCAGAGTGCACTGACTCTTTTTCTCCCTTGCCTGTAGACCATCCCCGGGGGATTTCACCTGGATCACCTGACATCACTTCCGGGACTGAGCCAATGGAAGTCGGCCACACCAGCTCCAGTCCCTCTGATGTCACCTCGACTCTGAGCCAATGGTGGAAGACCACGTGCGGATCCATACGACCTCACTTCCTGTCTCCCCTTTAAAACCTGCCCCTTTTCCTTTGTTTCTTTAGTCTTGTTTTGGACTCGGTTGTGTGCACTTCAGTGCTCTGTATTTGCTGAAAGAAAGCGACTTTGCAGCCAGGATACCACAATATACGGGTGGCTGCCCCAACTCTTTATCTGTCAATGTCTCGTTCTTGTGACAATATATATATATATATATATACACATATATATATATATATATATATATATATATTTACACACACACATAAATATATATATATATATATATATATATACACATACATATCTTCATATCTACATATACACATATATATATATATATCTACATCATATATACACACACACATACATACACACACACACACAGATTATATATGTATATGTATGTGTGTGTGTGTGTGTATATATATATATATATATATATATATATATATATATATATATATATATATATATATATATATATATTATACTTGTGTATGTTTGTTTGTATGTGTCTATATGTGTGTGTATAGCTTTGGTCACTGAGTGCAAGGGAAAAATAATAAAATATAGTCTATAAGTTATTAAACAGTAAAACATTAACGCTTTTAAGAAGTACAGGTACATTGAGCACTACTGGAGTGGTTGGGGTAAACTACATTTTAAAGACTGTGTAACACAACAGGTAAGTAACTAACAGCAGCTAAAATGTATATGGATCATCTCTCGGTAGTAGATCCCTTTTGAAAGGCGCTACACGACGGCTGTGGTATAGAAATTACATTTTCTATGTGAGCGTTCAAATTTGTGCCTCTGGTAATGTGCCTTACCGGCATTTAAAGAAAATTAGTTTTGTGTCCTCTGCAGTGTTAAGAGAGAAAGGCTTTGGTTTGGGATAAAAGGAAAAAGGTGTAAAGAAAGGAAAGTTGCCTTTTTCTTTTATATAGTATAGAGAGATGTGTTCGCTGACGTTATGATCGCCTTTTGGGGACAGTCGCCGTGGGTCTTGTGTAGACTGGTGAGGCGTCCCGCCATTAATCGGCTGTGATGGCACTGTCAGTCCTCCACTCCTGTGCGTGTCTTCATAATCCGAGTTGAGGACCTCATAATCGTATACGTGCAAAAGAAAGTGTGAATCGCCTTAATATTATTTTGCCGTGGTGTAGAAAAGGGGTCCGTGTTTGCACTTGTCTGGGCTATAGCGCGGGGAGGATGAAAAAATTAAAAGTGCTCACTTTGACTTAAGGCAGAAGCGCAGTCAGCGCCTCAAAGGCCGGCACAGCTATGCACGCGCTGGCTGCTCGACTTTTGCTGGGCAGGAGACCCAGTTTTGCAGACACGTTCATGATATCAAAAGTCTCAGCGCTCTTTGGAGGTCATTCATATATTATATATATATATACAAAATACCCGCCTAGCGGAGAAGTAGTGTGTTAAAGAAGTAATGAAAAGAAAAGGAAACATTTTAATAATAACGTAACATGATTGACATTGTCATGAGTGTTGCTGTCATATATATGCCTGCCTAAATAAGTCACCCTCGCTTTGCTCTTACTTTATTTACCGCTCATTTAATCATGGCTAATGGCGGAAAAATTATAAAATGGAAGGAGGATGGCTTTACCAAAACAATTATTGATGGCGAATCGATTATTCATAAAGCTTGAATTGGTGATCTGTTTTTCTGTGTTAACCTCATATTTTTCATACTTCTTCTCAAACTAAGGTGGTGCAAGGGTAAAATGATTTGGGATGTGCTGATCAATGTAATCGGTGTACCAGGAAATCATGCATTGACAAAAGCTCCCTTTGCTTGTAATGCAAAGTGTGATTAAATGCATTATTTTTAACGTTATGGCGCACATGCATCGAAGCTTCTCAGCTGTGCTTGTGCTAAGAAAAGGAAAGATTTTAAAAATAACGTAACACGATTGTCAATGTAACCTTTTGTAAGTAGTGCCTGGAGGATTCAGTCTGGAGAAACTCTAGAGAAAGCGTGTGTATTAACTTGTGGATTTTTCTGTGAGTATTTGGTGGCAGTCTGACGGTTGCTTGAAGACGGCGTTAAGCGAGCTCAGCTCAGAGCGAAATGAGATGAATGGGAGGGGAGATGATGACGTGACTCCCCCACCCGCCTTAACTGTCAATCCCCCACAAACCCAGTCTCGGAATTTGCATAAGCACGCCCTTCACCTACAATTTTAACTTAGTTACAAAGTGATCAAACTCTCGTTTATATCCTGCGTCCTCTCATTAAACTTGTATCCCGTGAATGAGTGAGTGAGGGCTTTGCCTTTTATTAGTATAGATTACTATAAAGTTAATGACTAGTTATGATATTATTATTGTATAGTACAGTATGTATAAATAGAATACTGTTTAGTATAGCCTGCCCCATCATGGGACGAACCCTGGACACACTGGAAGCTGTTGTGGAAAAGAGGTCAATGACAAAATAGGATGCCCTCATGAACATTCCCCTCCATCCCCTACAGGAGTTGCCATCTTGAAGCACTTTTGGCCACAGGTTCATTCTACCACAATATGCTAAGAAGCACTGTTTTCTGTTCACTGTTATCAGACAGTTTAATACTTCCACTCTATTTACTCGTTAAGTTTATTTTATTTATTAACTTATTGATCGATTGATTGAATTATCTCTCCTGTGTGTCTGTGTCCTTGTTTTTTATGTTTCTGCTGATGTAGACATCTGAATTTCTCTATGGTATTAACACATTTTATCTAATCTAATCTGAAAAAGGATGAAACATTATACGTTACATCAAATATTTATTTTCAGTTGTACATAGTCATTGAATATTTATCTACAGTGTTGATACCCTTTTATCTTGTAATGTGCTCTTGAAAGGCCCAGTTAAATAAAATGTATTAATATTATTTTTTGCATATTCTTCAAAAGAAATTTGCTTTGAAATTTATCTGTGAGGATGTAAGCCTAAAAAGCACATATCATGTTCACATGCTACAGAGTAATAACTGTTTAAAAACAATACAATTCTAAATAAGTGCCAACTTAAATTCTATAATTTAAGAAAAGATTGTCACTGAGTCTTGTCAGGGTTTCAATGGGTTCCTTATTGGTAGAATGCCATTTACAGCTTTCAGTACTTAATTTCACAGATTTTCACTGGTAGCACCATTTAAATCTTTCACTGATTCCCCTGGTGGATTTTCAATCTAGTGCAGTCACTGTACTGAAAATTTATGAATTGGTACTGTTGCCTATGGTGCAGTATAGGTAGGGTACCCCAAGATATTGCAGTATTCGTTACTCATTCTGGTTTGCTGCATCTATATGTACACCTTGATGACAACCAGTAGAATGTACCCGTAGTAAATACAGCTCCATAACTTAATGCAGTCAATAAGTCTTGCTGCTTCTGCTGCATGATTGTTGTCAGTCTACTTGACAATCTTACACTGTATTCGAAGTTAGGGGGCTGTTATGGATCACTGAATGGGAGTCTGAAATCCAAGTCTTTGGAAAATGCAAATAAATTAACATTGGATTTGCATGTCAAGATTTTTCTGATCTGTACACGTTATGAAATGAATGTGCTAATTATGAAGCAGAATTTCCACTATGATGTAACTGTTGGCCGTACATGGTCTGTGCTATTTAAAACAATGTTGCTTAAATGGACTCCACAGTATTTTGAATGGTTTGAATTGACAAATTGAAATCCAAATAAAATATTTAAAGTACCTCTCATGCAAAAAAGGGAAAAAAACCTTTAAAGTCAGCACACCAGATTGCAATGGAATAACAGAGAGGTTGATTGGCATAGTCTCAAATGTGTGAATAATTAAAGCATTTGCAACGTTGTAGTGAAGAAAGTCACTTTAACATAAAATGCAATACATGGCTAATTTAAAATGTAAGAGGAGTCATAGTCTGCTAATTTATGAATGTTCTTTTTACTGTTATTAGAGGGTAATTCTAAGCTAGGCTAATTCTTTTTCCACTGTCTGTTTGCTTTTGTAGTTTTTACTTTGTATTTTTTTTTTTTTTTTTTTAAGCAAATTTAGCACTTTTGTTGCATGTTTTCCTGCTCTGAGGTTTACATTTGTTGATGTACAATTCTACCCTTTTCTACTTTTACTTTTTTAGATGGGTTCATGTTGTATGTGCCCTATATGTCCCAGGAGTTGCATTTGGCGACATTGACAAGCTACGGCCGGTAACTCTAACTGAAATGAATTATTCCAAGTATGGTGCAAAGGTAAGAGAAACAAATATCTTTTAGACCTCATGCATTTTTTTTAAATAAAAAAATCTGAAAGATAAACAGTGATCCAAGTGTCATCATAGTATGCTTACTAACTGAGAGTAATGGCAACAAAAAACCTTCATCCCCATTCAAGCCACCAACAGGTCACAGCTATTGTTTTCTCCTGCAAAAGGAGAAGTGTGCTTCAGTAGCTGTGAAGCTTGGGGAATGGGGGAAATTCTATAGAAGCCTAACTTGGTGCATCTTTCTTGAACAGCTGATATGCATTAATATGTCTTTGTATACTACCTCATGGGTCAAAGGTCCTGGTTATTGCTTGTGGGGAGACTGCACGCTCATCATATGTAGATGTCAGTTTTTCTGCTAGTGGCCATTCCTGCAAGGATAGGCTTCAATCCCCCACACTCTTAATTGAATTGAGAATGTTATGTCAGCATAGCTGCTTTGCATTTGGCTCTGCTTTTTTAGTTTTTGATTAATTGTCTGGTTTATTTTATAAATGTAAATTTGTGATTCATGTACCTCAATAAACTCAGCACTTGACTATTGGCAAAGTATTTTCTTTTAGTGTAAGAAATTCACATCTCTTTATTTTAATAGACCTTTCACATCCCTTTTAGGCTCTCTAACCTTCTTTAAGATATGAGGAGGTAAGGTGAAATGACACCTTTTATTGGCAGGGACCTTAGCTGCCTCGAAAGCTTGCATTTGTAATCTATTTAGTTAGCCAATAAAAGGTGTCATTTCACCCTACTTTCTCCTGTATCAATCTATGGCTAACATGGTACAACACTCTACTGCTTAAGATATGAGGGAAATGCATTAATTCTGTTGACTAGAGAAATTCCTGAGATGTCATCAATAGTGGAAATGGGCTGTGAAAATGAAGCATTTCATAAAATAGAAAAGTATTTGCAGACCCTAATTTTAATGTGAAAAAACTAATCAGTGTTCACTTTCATTTTACATAGTACCTCCAGAATCACCTCTCATTTATTCTAATAATTTTTGATATTCATTTTAGATACTTAACCTGTTTGATTAAAAATACTTTATATAATACATTGACTTAAACTTTCTTTTAGTTGAAATATTTAGATTTTCTTTAAAGGGTGCTAGTTTGTTATCTTTTAAATATCACAGATCCTGATCCTACAGAAATACATTTGAAATATATGTACTGTATATAGTTTTTGTTGAGGTTAGTGGATAATGTTGATTCCTTACACCTCTTGGGCTCTGTCTGTTTGGAGCGTAATATTCTGTCTGTGTTCATGTGGGTTTTTTGCATTGCCTTTTACATCCCAAAGATATGCAAGTTCACTTTTTTTTTGCTGTCACTAAGCTGACCCATTGTAGGTGTGAATATGCATTGTGGGGGATTAGTTCCATTTTCCGGACTGGTTTCTTATACAAACCGGATTCCAAAAAAGTTGGGACACTGTACAAATCGTGAATAAAAACTGAATGCAATGATGTGGAGGTGCCAACTTCTAATATTTTATTCAGAATAGAACATAAATCACGGAACAAAAGTTTAAACTGAGAAAATGTATCATTTTAAGGGAAAAATATGTTGATTCAGAATTTCATGGTGTCAACAAATCCCAAAAAGTTGGGACAAGGCCATTTTTACCACTGTGTGGCATCTCCCCTTCTTCTTACAACACTCAACAGACGTCTGGGGACCGAGGAGACCAGTTTCTCAAGTTTAGAAATAGGAATGCTCTCCCATTCTTGTCTAATACAGGCCTCTAACTGTTCAATCGTCTTGGGCCTTCTTTGTCGCACCTTCCTCTTTATGATGCGCCAAATGTTCTCTATAGGTGAAAGATCTGGACTGCAGACTGGCCATTTCAGTACCCGGATCCTTCTCCTACGCAGCCATGATGTTGTGATTGATGCAGAATGTGGTCTGGCATTATCTTGTTGAAAAATGCAGGGTCTTCCCTGAAAGAGATGACGTCTGGATGGGAGCATATGTTGTTCTAGAACCTGAATATATTTTTCTGCATTGATGGTGCCTTTCCAGACATGCAAGCTGCCCATGCCACACGCACTCATGCAACCCCATACCATCAGAGATGCAGGCTTCTGAACTGAGCGTTGATAACAACTTGGGTTGTCCTTGTCCTCTTTGGTCCGGATGACATGGCGTCCCAGATTTCCAAAAAGAACTTGAATCGTGACTCGTCTGACCACAGAACAGTCTTCCATTTTGCCACACTCCATTTTAAATGATCCCTGGCCCAGTGACAACGCTTGAGCTTGTGGATCTTGCTTAGAAATGGCTTCTTCTTTGCACTGTAGAGTTTCAGCTGGCAACGCGGATGGCACGGTGGATTGTGTTCACTGACAATGGTTTCTGGAAGTATTCCTGAGCCCATTCTGTGATTTCCTTTACAGTAGCATTCCTGTTTGTGGTGCAGTGTCGTTTAAGGGCCCGGAGATCACGGGCATCCAGTATGGTTTTACGGCCTTGACCCTTACGCACAGAGATTGTTCCAGATTCTCTGAATCTTCGGATGATGTTATGCACAGTTGATGATGATAGATGCAAAGTCTTTGCAATTTTTCGCTGGGTAACACCTTTCTGATATTGCTCCACTATCTTTCTGCAACATTGTGGGAATTGGTGATCCTCTACCCATCTTGGCTTCTGAGAGACACTGTCACTCTGAGAAGCTCTTTTTATACCCAATCATGTTGCCAATTGACCTAATTAGTGTTTATTGGTCTTCTAGCTGTTTGTTATGCTCAAATTTACTTTTTCCAGTCTCTTATTGCTACTTGTCCCAACTTTTTTGGGATTTGTTGACACCGTGAAATTTTGAATCAACATATTTTTCCTTTAAAATGATACATTTACTCGGATTAAACATTTGATCTGTCATCTACGTTCTATTACAAATAAAATATTGACATTTGCCATCTCCACATCATTGCATTCAGTTTTTATTCACAATTTGTTTAGTGTCCCAACTTTTTTGGAATCCGGTTTGTATTAGATTTTGTTGAAACAGGCCATTTCACCTTGCAACCATGTATTGGAATATATTTGAAATTAATGGATAAATGCATACTTTTTCCACTAAAGTATTTTATGATTATGACCAGAAGGAAATATTATATTAATTTGTAGTGTACATTTTTACTTTAATATTCAAAAATTCTAACTTTAATAACTGATTGACTTTTATGTTAAATTTAGGAATGCAGCTTTTGTGAAGACCCACGCTTTGCACGAACTGGTGTTTGTATAAGCTGTGATGCTGGCATGTGCAGATCTTATTTCCATGTAACATGTGCTCAAAAAGAAGGACTTCTTTCAGAAGCAGCAGCTGAAGAAGTAAGTATTTAAAAAAAACTTACATGGTGAAGTTTTCATTCAATAATGAAATAATAATGCAAGATAAATTATTTACTGCTTACAAAAATAGTTTAATTAATTTTTGAATTATATCCTAAGCAGTATACACAAAGTTTAATGGTAAAAACCTACTCCAATGGTCTTTTTACCATGATTATAGTGCAAGCACCAGGGGCCTCATGTATAAACAGTACATATGCACAAAAATGTTGCATATGCCTGTTTCCACGCTCAAATCGCGATGTATAAAAACTAAACTTGCCGTAAAGCCACACACATTTTCACGCCAGCTCAATCCCTTGTGTACGCAAGTTCTCCACTCGGTTTTGCAAACTGGCAGCACCCAGCGTCAAAGCAGAGCTACTGTTCCTCTGTGGTTTCTCTTTCTTTTTTAGATCCTCATCCCTGACGCAGCTTTATCAAATGCACTGAAATTAACCACATATCGTTTATTAGTTTAAAGCATTTGATTGTAATCAACCTGTAACCATATAATGGTGCATGGAATGGCCAAACTATTCCAAATACCATCGCTGCTTTAGCATTGTTACTCTCAGTGCACCACTCAGAGTATTTTAACCTATTGTATCTGAGTGTGGAATCACAGCTCTACAGCAACTGATTGGAAAGAGGATTATCGGGATACAGCATCTAGCACACATTGCCTCAGCCATGCACACAGTCTATTTGAAATTCTCCATACAGTACAGCAAATGCTTCAGAGCCTTTCCTATAGGGACCTCGCAGTTCAGAAACAGTTTCATCCCAAGAGCTCTAAAGGCACTCAATCAGTCCATCAAGTGCTCCTGGTAGAACTGTTTGTACTTATAAGTACAATCTCCTCACTGTAAACTTGCACTACAGTTATAATATTGCACAACCTGAGCCACTTTATAAAGCACATATTTACATATGATGATGACTGGCTTCTGAGTCGATTTAGATTTCCAAGCGCTATCTTCTTGGAGCTCTTGATATCATTTTTTAAGATGAAATGCAGTAAAGTATGTTTATTACATTATACAGATACAATTTTAACTTCATTTAAATAATGTATATTGTTAATAATTAAACATGTGAGGACATGGTGGTGCAGCAGTAGCGACGAGTTGGCTTCCCGTTCAGGGACTGTTCCTGCCTCGTACTGTATGCTTGCTGGGATTGGCGCAACCCTGGATGGATGGAATAAATAAACATGTATTACGAAGATATTTTAATGTTCCATAAACGTTTTGAAGAATCTCTGTTCTGAGCTTACAGATGCCTTGACATCTATTACAGAGCTCATTGTGTGAAGATTGGTTACTTGGAGAAAGAAAAGGAAGGGCAGGAATTGGGGGTTAGTACTTTTGAAAGAGACAGTACTGCTGCAATAAATTATTTCATCTAACGTCGCGCACAGTGCAGTAAGCATCTTGCGGGAGACAGGACAAATCTCTGGACAGGGTGCCAGCTCCCCATATTCAATAAATACTTTAATTCCTATCAGTATGAAAATGATATCAAGTACATCATAGTATTTCAATTGTTCAGAGTGCTGTAATATTATCAATGTAGTGTACTCTGTGCCCTGTTGGTAGAAGAGAAACCCTGTTTAAGAAGAACGTAGTGATTCACACACAAAGAGTACATAGAAGAACACGCATAGAAGAACACCCAGAATACGAAACATTTAACGTGCTACTTTACAGTAGTTATGATGGGATGAAACTAGCAAATTAAATGATTCTAAGATGAACTTTATGATGTTCTACTTTAATGACAAAATAAACTACACGATTAAAGTTCACATTTGTTTTTACTGTGTCCCTATTTTGTTTTTCTTTTCTCTGTACCCTAATATGCTTCCATATTTGACTCTCAAACATTGGGCTACGACTCACTTTTTCATGGCAACTTTTATATCTGACCACTTCTTTTTTTATTTCGGGCACTGTGCAACTTTCTGAACTTGAATGTTCAAGTCTCTCCGCCACTCTTTTACTTAGTCAACTTCCATTGTAATTGGGGAGGCAGCTGCACGTGCCAGCGTTACTTTTCATGCTGACTAGGATTCATACTGTAGAGCGGAAGAATGTGGAAGTTGGCATACGCATATATTTATGCATCAAGATCTAGATTTCCACTTTTGTCCATACACCATATTTTAATGGGAATTCACGCACAGCATTATGAATGAGGCCCCAGACCTCTAAAAGTTAAGATTTTTTTTATTTTTAATTTTGATATACTTTATGAATCCCAGAGGTAATGTGTCTTTTGCATGACCTTTGGGGTGAGAGCACAGGGTCAGCCATTATACAGCCCCTCAGTATCAATTTTCAGGTTAAGGACCTTGCTGAAGGGCCCAATGGAGTAGGATCTTTCTTGGCAGTAACAGACAACCTTTCAGATACCATTGCAATCTCCCAATCCATTTCTTCTATTTCTTCCTTTCACTCTTTGGCTAGTGTGGCATTTGTTTTTTTCTTTCTAAACTACTCCTGGAAGCACTACAATACCAAGAAGATGGTTTGGCCGAGTGGCTCAAACCCACTAGTCTTTTCTAATATACAGGAGAACATCCCTGGAAGGGGCAATATCAGATATTAAACTGACAAGAACAGATCGCACACACAATTATATCCAAGAAGAGGCAGTAATACTTTTTAAAGTCAAAATTATACTATTGTTGTAAAGAAATATATTAGTCACAATGAAATGTCATTCTAAAGTGAAACATATTTTACAAATTTTAAAAAGCCTGTTTGTCATGTTTTATAGTGGAGCTTATAGGTAGTGAAGAAGAAAAAGTTTCTGTCTAAGAAAATGATCCTTTTGCATTTCTGAGACATGCCTGTGACTCAAAAGTGAACTGGAAATAATACATTTTTTTCACAGATTCTTGGTACTATTTTCTCAAGGATAGGATGCATTTTTCTGCTTGCTGTGGGCATCATGAGTGGAGTTATGACAACCTCAGACTTCACCAAGCTATGTACATTTTATTGCCCTACTTTTGATTCTGTAATTCTGTTTCTTCAGCAGTTATGTTCTGCTGTGGCTTGTAATAACAGACAGATTCATGTTCAAATCACATGATTATATTTTGCTAAATGGTGCCTATTCTTTGCCCATTACTTTTGGCTTGTTTTATTTTATACAGCTTACAGAGCAAGTTGAACAATTTGATTTTAGTACTTTGTAAAATTTACAATAAACCTGTACTGAACTGATTACACTGTATTGTTTATTTAATAAAAGCCTTATATTTTTGAAAGACCCAAGCCATCTGCATGTCACACTTTTCTGTGGCTTGTCATTTGCATGCATGATAGAAAAGACACTGTGCAAAAAGAGCAGACTGAAGCATCAAAACCAATTATTTTAATGTTTGATGAGTTTTTTTCTTGCCGAGGATATAGTAATAAAGGAACTGATGACAATGTTTTGAGTCGTAAACTTCGCCAACACTAACTTAAAACCAATCAATTTGTATTTGTGTATATACAAGAGGAGAAAATGCAAACTGCATGCAGACCCTTGCCTTGTAAGGCATGAATTACAGCTCTGTGCTACAACTCTGCCCACCGTATATTAAAACATCTGTACTAAAACTTACTATACTTAAGCCTGATTAAACTTAAGTGAATTGGTGTTTCTTATGTATTTGTGTGAAAAAATGTCTGTGTATTTAAAAATATTAAACCTGTTTAACATTTCATTCTCTCTATTTACTTTTCATCTGAAATTTCCCTCTATGTATTATTCATAAACAAAGCTGTTTTGTTCATATCTAACAGTTCATTTTGATTTGCTACAACAACAATGGCCCCATTTGCAAGCAAGGCTCAAAGACCTCGAAACACTCTCATCAGCAAGATACTATAGCACAAAGGACCAAGGCCCTACTTATTTTACTGATGCAACAATGAAAATTACAAAAATGTCAACATTTTATCATAGAAAATGTTATTTTACTTGAAATATTCAAACATCATTGACTCCATCAGAAAGCAGTTAAATAATCTGCAACAAATGATTTGAATAGTATAACGGCTGACATCATGGAGGAAAATATAGCTGTTGCGTAAAAACTTTAATGCTTGCTGGTCTCAATAACTATAAATACACGGAGCAATCTGAAAACAACAGTGTTATTACTTTAGATTCTCGAACTTGTGGTTAAGGGTTGGAAAGTGTGTGGGGCCAAATTTATAAAACATTGCATGGATTCGACCATTAAAATATGTGCATATTGTTGTTATATGAATGACTAGTATAGGCCATATGAAAACTGAGGCTCACCCAGTTACCTTACCAAAAAGTCAGCCACCACGCATTACAACACCATCACAGCTGTCTAAGACTTTGCCTCAAAATAAATCATAGGCTGACCCAGGCTACAGAGGCGTTCTGTTTCATACCCACATCTTGGCCATAGATGACTTATGCGTTTATGTAATGTAACTGCTCACAGTTAACAAAAGCAGCTTCATTCCTCCTAGGTTCTCTTATTGCAATATGAGTACAGTAATGTGTTCCGATTACATTAGGAGTACCAGACACTGCTGAAGTTTGACTTTTTAATGTTGGCAAAAACCTCTTATGTTTTATGTATGTGCACTCAGAAAATAATGAAACGGTATATTTTGCCTCAATGGTCGGTTAATGGCTTCGAGCACAGCAGGCATGACGGTGCAAAGTTCGGTTGAGATATTTCTGACATGTTGGATAGTACCCTAAGAAATGGCAACAGGTAGCTTATGTAAACTGGTGGGAAAAAAAAAGTTCTTCAGTGGAAATATACAGAATTGGACTAATTTAAAGGGAACCAAAATACAGTCTGTGCATCATATTTATCACATTTGAGCTTTAATGTTTTTGTCACTTCAATTAATTATTATGAATACAAGTTGTCATTTAGCTGATTTGGCTGTATTTCCTTCTTGATCAAGGATATCATTTTTCAGTTTCTCCATAATGTTGCCTTTGCATGGTTCAGAGTTGCATGGTAAATATATGCATGTTCTCCAATCAGGTTTTATTTTGTAAAACCTTATATTTGTGGGAAGTTGCATATACACATTTTAAGCTTCTTTTGTGTGTATGCAAAATTTATAAATGAGGTCCCTACAGCTTGTTCCAGCAGTACTTATTTTAAGGCAGAAACCAAACCTAGTTGGGGTACCAGTCATTTAAGAGCACCAGTGATATCATGCAATGGCATGCATTTTCATGTAGAACAAAAATAAAACTTATATATCAGTATATATAATTATTTATATTTGTATAAATAATTTGAAGTGCACTGCATAGTGTCGCTGCCAAAAGGTTTGTTTAAAAGTGGCGATAGAGTATTTTCTTGCAAATAATTAAAAGTAGTTTAAGCAACAACCTCAACTGCTTATGATACATAACCCTACAGCTGTAAATGGTTTGTATTTTGGGCTATTGAGGAACTGGGATTTGAAATCCATCAGGGCTTTCATAATGTCAGTTTTCTATGATGCAGTGTTAGTTTCTGAAATTTCAATGTGTACATTCCAAACATCAAGCATGGTATAATATATTCTTGCATCTTCTAGATCAAACAAAAAGTTGACAAATTAAGTAATAACAAAGTGCACTAAAACACACAAAAAGCAGCAAAGTAATTTCTGAATACTTACATGAAATCTGAGAATTTTACTGGCTAAAGTTTACTATACAAGTTGTGTTAAATATACTGCACTCAGAGGGTTAGAGTGGGCCCCTACTTCTCCACACCCATCAGCCTCAGCACTGGCTCCCCACAGGGCTGTGTGCTGAGCCCCTGCTCTATACCCTATACACGCATTATTGCATTTCGCCCACTACAGGAACACCATTGTTAAGTTTGCTGACATTACCACGGTAGTACGGCTCATCTCTCGGGGTGGGGGGTGGGGGTTCGATGAGTCCGTCTACTGGGATGAGGTGGAGTGGCTGGCAATGTGGTGTAGGAATAACAACTTGCTCCTAAATATAGCTAAGACAAAGGAGCTCATCGTGGACTTCGTGAAGAAGGCAGACAGTATCTAGCCACTCATCATCAACGGGACTGTGTGGAGAGGGTCTCAGACTTCCGCTTCTTGGGAGTCATCATTAGGGAGGACTTGACCTGGGGAACACACACTGCTGAGGTAGTGATGAAGGCCCAAAAGAGGCTCTATTTCCTGAGGATGCTCAGAAAGAACAACATCCCTGAGAAACTGCTGGTGTCCTTTTACCACTGCACAGTAGAGAGCATCCTGGCCTACTGTCTCTGTCTGTGCTTGGTTTTCCAGCTGCACAGAAGAAAGAGCTCCACAGGGTCATTAAGGTCGCCCAGCGGATGTCGACTGTCCTCTCCCATCACTAGAAGAACTACATAGTTCCTGTTGCCTCAGGAACGTCAAGAAAATTCTTCAGGACCCATCATACCCAGACTATGCATTGTTTGACCGCCTGCCTTCAGGCGGACGTTTCAGATCCATAAAGACTAAGACAAATAGACTGAGAAACAGTTTCTGTCCTTCAGCCATCACCATGCTGAATGCTGCTAAGTGGTCAATCTGACCTAGCGCACGTTCATGTTTAGAATACAATACACTCTCATGTTTACAATACAGTTAACATTGAATAAGGGACAAGTGCAATATAATGTATGTATAAGTGGAAAACATTGTTCTGCTGTTATGGACTATTTTGGTACTTATTTTATTCCCTTTTTATTTTAGTCTTAACTTGAGTAATTTGTGTTTTTTATTTATTTATTTTTGCACTGGAAAATTGCACCTAAAATTTCGTTGTACAATGTCTCATTGCTACAATGACAATAAAGATTTTGATTTGATTTAATGGTACAGAAAAAAAATGTGGTAGACTCTGCTTACTGAACAAAAGAAACAATGTAAGCATTTTCAGTGGCAATATATACCATTAAAAATTCAAGTAACTGACCTCATTAAAAACTGATTGGTAGTATATGTAAACATAGAGGGCCGGTTTCCCGTACGGGGATTAAGCCTAGTCGTAGACTAAATGTCATTTTAAACCTGGATTTATTGAAGTAGCTTTCTCACACATGGATTACAATAGTCTCAGACTTGCACTAGTCTTGACTTAAACAATTGGATTTCTAGAAGTAGAATTAGACCTAATCCAGATCTAAATTAAGTCTTAAATTAAATCTGGTCAGAAGCAGGTTTAACCTCAGATTAAAAACTGCTTGCCTCAAGGCTCACGTCCACAGTAGCAAAAAATGGATTACCTTGACTATTTCAATGACAGTAAGAGACCACCACCAAGACCAGAAAGAAGGTTGCTAAAAGACAGGAGCAACCCACTAAATGATTTTGATGATTTACATTTTCTTGACCGTTTCCGTATGTCAAAGGAAAATGCAACAGAAATAATTGGTTTGCTGCAGCCCAAGCTTACAGGTGACTTAGTCAGAGGCACCCCTATTTCTCCTTCCTTACAAATATTAATTACCTTAAGGTTTTTGGCATGTGGAACCTACCATCGGGAAACTGGGGACTTGTGTGGTGTAGGTGAATCAACAGTGTGCAAAATAGTACACAAAGTCTGCAGTGCTATATGTGAACTGAAAAAGGATTTCATCAAGTTCCCAAATGCTGCTGAACAGGCCACCTGCAAGGTAGATTTCTATGAATATGGGAACTTCCCTGGAGTCATTGGTTGTATCGATGGCTGCCACATTCCCATCAAGTGTCCCTCTACAGCAGATGCTGAGGAATTCAGAAATCGTAAAACTGGTTTTCAATAAATGTACAAGGAGTGTGCACTCCCACTATGCAGTTCTCCAATATTGTTGCACGCTGGAAAGGTTCAACTCATGACTCAAGGATTTTCCACAACTCCTCTTTATATACTCAGTTTGAAGCAAGACAACACTCTGGAATTCTACTTGGTGACAGTGGGTATGCGAGACAAACTTCTTGTTCACCCCTTATCCCCATCCAGTCAGACCAGAGCAACAGCGCTATAACCAAGCTCACATTCTCACCAGAGGGCTAATAGAGCGCATGTTTGGTGTATGGAAGAATCGTTTCCAGTGTCTCCGAAATACACTGCGGTTTGAACCTAGGAGGTGCTGCATTGTTATTATTGCAACAGCAGTGCTTCATAATTTTCTTAAACGGTGCGGCTGCCGAGACCCTGATATTGAAGATGATGATGACCAACATGTCCCCATCCCTGAGCTAGCCAATGACAGAAATGGACTTGCTTCCAGAGATGCTTTTGCTTTGCAGCACTTCTCATAAATGTGCCTTGAATGATACATAAATGATTGGCATAGACAGGTAAAAAATTTCAGGAAATTTTTTTTATTTAACTGAGGTTTGGTTCCAAAGACAATTGACACTGCTGCTGCTTCATCTCTCTCTCTTTCATAGACAACTCAAGATGAAGAATTTTCATTTTGACTTCATGTTCTTCTTTTAAATATTTTAATTTACATTCATGGAACTCTATGGCAAGTTTCTCATGAATGGTCATCCTTTTCCCTCTTGACCTGCTGCCTGGATTAGAGACTGCTGGATGCTGACTAATGCTACCGCAGGAGACTGGATGCTGCTGCATGTTGGTGCTGGCTGCTGATGGATTCATTTGAGCCTCTTGACTGTTCCCTGCGCCCCAAGTCCTGGGTGAAGATCAGGTCATCTTTGTATGGAAGAAAAATCTAGTATTACATTTGACTTCAACAATAAAGGTCATTACGTCATTTTTGTTACAAGACATGACTTGCATTTAATTACTGTATGTTGGATGGGATAACACATGTTACTGTAAATGAGACATGTCCTATCAAATGAGTCTTTGAAAGATTCCTCACCTGAACTGTCCAAATGGTCATCATCTGGAATACCTTCCAGGGGTTGCTGACTTTCAATAATCCCAGCCAACAAGTCCCCAACTCCTCTGTGTCTGGTGGAACTGGAAGTCCCCCACCTGTCTTGAAACGCTCTTGACGCGTAGCAGCAGTTGTTTTTTCAGGTTTATTTTTATGTTTTCCACAGGACCTTTACAAGATAATATACACTCTGAAGTTGGAGTTCTACATAATATTGTTTTCTTTTTACATTTCATTGATGAAAACATTTATAATTTACTGATTTGTAAGAATAGGGCAACAATAAATCATACCTGAACTTGTTGGAGTGTCAGTTTGGTTACTTTTTCATTTGAGTTGAATTCATTCAATATGGAAATCCATGCTTTCTTCTTTTTGTTTTCTGTACCTGAATCATGCTGTTTGTTTTCAATTACAGGATAGTTTGATACAATTTGTTTAAAAAGGGTCTTCTCAAATTCACTGAAGTTTTTTGAGCGTTTTCTTTTGTCTTTATCCATTTTTTGGTTAAGTGTAATGACTCCTGTTCCACACACTCCTTAAGACTAATGAATTACAAGTATTCCATACCAGGTTTTTATAGCAACCTCTCCTTAGCCACATGTGCATGCCATTAATCTAATCGGGTTTCCAAAAGATGATCTCACTTGTCCTTGATTACCTTAATCTGAGACTCTGTAGTCTAGAACTAGTTAATCCAAACTTAAGCAACATCTCAGAAAGTCAGTTGTTTAGTGTGGATTAATTTAAGTAGAATTAGCCTAGTCCTGGTTTATTTTAAGCCCTTAATGGGAAACTGGGCCAGAGTGTGTTAAATACATAAGACTGATGTAAGACCATATTAAAGACTTGGGAGTTTGTAATTCTGGTAGAACAGAATTGAATGGTTGGATATCCCTTGCTGAAAGACAATAGGTTGTAATGGAGTGTGTAACGTTAGGAACTGTAGAAAAAGCTTTCTTCTGGCATATTTGTCATTAATTCCCTCTTGAAATGTTATTCATTTAACCTTCCTGGTATCTCCACAATGCATTTTCTGTAGTTTTATGAGTGTTCACTACCAACACAGCTCTTCTGCCATTTTCTGTGGAGGAGAACCTTGTCATCTGACATAGTTGCATAGAACATGTAAAGCTGATATGGTAGCATCAGTGGCTTTTACACAGATAATGTGCTGTTATAGTCTATGATAGTTTATGTACCTTGTCAAACATGTCAAGATTTAAATTATTGCTCAAATTGTTTTCTAACCTTGTAATTGTTTATTGAATCTGTGATGGTTGCTTTAAGGGTCCTTCTGACTACACACTACACCTTCTTTTTGCCAGATCTAAATTTTGAATTACAAAATTTAGGAGAGAATGTAATGGTACTCCTGCATCCTGGTTGTTGATATTGTACTGCTTAGGATTTCTTTCCAGAATAAAGTTCACTTTATTCAAGTTGATAATATCCTCCAAATTTGGTGGAATGTTCAATCATTTTTTTTATTTACTGATTCTCCTGCTCTTCTTTTGTGGAGTAATTTTTTCAACATGTTACATTAAATTTATTTTGCTTTAGAGCGGTGTCTGTCTTTAGAATTATTGACATTTTTTATGCCTTGTTTTTTAATGCCCAAATTAATGACATGAACATGTTCGAGAATTCCCATTTTATGGAATAACGATTAGTAAGATTTTGTGGGTGCATACTTTCAAAAATGATACACCAATGGATATTATTAACTGGCCAATGTGTGTTGTATGTGCTCACTCTGCAATGGACTGGCACCCATTACAGGTGTTGTTCCTGCCTTGTTCCCAAAGATTGCCCCTAGCCAATCTGCCCTGTATAAACAGGTTAAGAAGATATGTTGTTGGATGAATGGTTGCTGTTTATTAACATAAAAATGATTTGATATCTTTAAATAAAGTATAACCTAATCTTATCTAATCTAATGGGTGTGCACACTTTCACTTTATTGTTTATTCAGTTTCTCATTTGCTTAGATAAAATCTAATTTATTAAAACAAATATTACTCTATGCTCAATAAAAATCTTTTTAATCCACCTTTTCAAAGTTAAAAAATGTTTGTTTTGTTTCTAAACAGGACATTGCCGATCCATTCTTTGCATATTGCAAACAGCATGCAGACAGGTTTGATCGAAAGTGGAAGCGAAAAAATTACCTTGCCTTGCAGTCATATTGTAAAATGACATTGCAAGAAAGAGAAAAGCAACTTTCTTCTGAGGCACAGGTATAATAAATATATTTGGCCTTTGTTTTGTGAGCAAAATGCACAAGTTTTATATTCAGTCTATATTTTTTGATTTACAGTGTTAGCATTTTGTATATGTAGGAGTTAAAACAACTGCTGTGCTGTATCTGAAAAGTAAACAAAATAGGTGGAGGTTAATAGAAAAAAAAAGATAATTTTGTAAAAATGTCATTGCATAGAAGAAACAAGAAATGTCTACTGCATCACTGGTGTAATAAACACCTTTAAGTTTTAAGTTTGTGTTTTATAAATACAACATACAGTAACAAAAACAACAATTTACAGAAATAATTCTGTATGTGTGTGTGTGTGTGTGTGTATATATATATATATATATATATATATATATATATATATATATATATATATATATATGCATATATATATATATATATATATATATATATATATATATGCATGTATATATATATATATATATATATATATATATATATATATATATATATATATATATATATATATACACACACACACACAGTGGGTACGGAAAGTATTCAGACCCCCTTCAATTTTTCACTCTTTGTTATATTGCAGCCATTTGCTAAAATCATTTAAATTAATTTTTTTCCTCATTAATGTACACACAGCTCCCCATATTGACAGACAAAAAAAGAATTTTTGAAATTGTTGCAGATTTATTAAAAAAGAAAAACTGAAATATCACATGGTCCTAAGTATTCAAACCCTTTGTTCAGTATTTAGTAGAAGCACCCTTTTGAGCTAATACAGCCATGAGTCTTCTTGGGAAAGATGCAACAAGTTTTTCACACCTGAATTTGGGGATCCTCTTCCATTCCTCCTTGCAGAACCTCTCCAGTTCTGTCAGGTTGGATGGTAAACATTGGTGGATAGCCATTTTTAGGTCTCTCCAGAGATGCTCAATTGGGTTTAAGTCAGAGCTCTGGCTGGGCCATTCAGCATACTCCACACATCTCCACACATACCGCTTAGAATTAAGGCCAAAAAGTTCTATCTTGGTCTCATCAGACCAGAGAATCTTATTTCTCACCATCTCAGAGTCCTTCAGGTGTCTTTTAGCAAACTCCACGCGGGCTGTCATGTGTCTTGCCTCTCCTCAGTGTGTGGAGACAACCAGGCACTGCTCATCACTTGTCCAATACAGTCCCCACAGTGAAGCATGGCTGTGGCGGCATCATGCTGTGGGGGTGTTTTTCAGCTGCAGGGACAGGACGACTGGTTGCAATCGAGGGAAAGATGAATGCGGCCAATTACAGGGATATCTTGGACAAAAACCTTCTCCAGAGTGCTAAGGACCTCAGACTGGGCCGAAGGTTTACCTTCCAACAAAACAAGCACACAGCTAAAATAATGAAGGAGTGGATTCACAACAACTCTGTGACTGTTAGTCCTGACTTAAACCCAATTGAGCATCTCTGGAGAGACCTAAAAATGGCTATCCACCAATGTTTACCATCCAACCTGACAGAACTGGAGAGGATCTGCAAGGAGGAATGGCAGAGGATCCCCAAATCCAGGTGTGAAAAACTTGTTGCATCTTTCCCAAGAAGACTCATGGCTGTATTAGCTCAAAAGGGTGATTCTACTAAATACTGAGCAAAGAGTCTGAATACTTAGGACCATGTGATATTTCAGTTTTTCTTTTTTAATAAATCTGCAACAATTTCAAAAATTCTTTTTTTGTCTGTCAATATGGGGTGCTGTGTGTACATTAATGAGGAAAAAAATTAATTTAAATGATTTTAGCAAATGGCTGCAATATAACAGAGTGAAAAATTGAAGGGGGTCTGAATTCTTTCTGTACCGTCTGCTCTAACTCAGTTTACACCAGGCACTACAACCATTAATGCACTGTTTGTAACATTGCTGACAAGCTGCATTAGCCTGGGGATCAGTCACACAACAGTAATGAGCTGACATTCCATTACACAAATGAGCAACTTCAGGGGACCCTTTAAAAGGGGCAAATGCCAAAGTCACAAAAGAATTTCAATTTATGCAGTCGCAGTAAGCGATTAATTTGAGGGTATTAAGCTACCTGAAAGAACAATGCAAAGAACAAGAAACCATGGAGTCTGGGAACACTGCAGTAGTGCGATGTTTGCCCATGAACACCCTAACTAATGGTTTCATCTTTTTGAGTTTCTACTTATATATTATATGGATGATATACAGTATACAGTAATATTTGTAACTTGACCTACTTAAGATGTGATAAGTATCAGAATCACCATTCAGTATCATTAGGATCTTTCTTATGGATATTTTATTACTAGTGGAATTTTTTTAAAGATGTTGCTGTTTTTAATGTGTATTAACTAACTTCTTTGTAATTCTTTATATTTCTTTTATGTAAATGTCATTTTAGGCTCGAATTACTGCCAGACTTGAACAGTATCGTACTAAAACAGAACTGGCCCGTAACACCAGACCACAAGCTTGGGTGCCAAGAGAGAAACTACCACGACCACTTACCAGCAGTGCCTCTGCAATTCGTAAGCTTATGCGCAAAGCTGAACTCATGGGAATCAGTACAGATATATTTCCAGTTGATACTTCAGATACCAGCTCCAGTGTTGATGGCAGAAGAAAACATAAACAACCAGCCTTAACTGCAGATTTTGTGAACTATTATCTTGGTAGGAAAAAGAAATCAGTCTGTTTAATTATTGCAGCAATGTAGTAAATGTGGTAACAGAATATTTGATGGTATCATAGTTTAGATGTGATAAATATATTTGGTAATATTTTCATATTTAGTGAGCTTATGCAGCATATAACTTTCATTTCTTTCATTCAGAAAGGAATATGAGAATGATACAAATCCAGGAAGGTATTGCGGAGCAAAAGAACCTGAAAGATAAGATGGAAAATGAGCAAGAAAAACTCCACATAGAATATAATAAGGTACTGGCACAATGCATAAATAATGTGATTTAAGGTGCTTTTCTTACATTTTGTTTTTGCATTTTTTTTGAAAAAATATTTTTATTTAAAGCTATTATGCAAAGTACAATTTCCAAATTCTAAAACCCTTACCAAAATGGATTTTTTTAGTGTTACCCATTTTCCTTCCCCTCCCCCAAGATCACATGTTAATTTCTAAGTCTTAATTGGCCTGGTAAAATATAGCATGTACATATAGGTATGCCCTGCATTGGACTAGTTACAGTCATATGAAAAAGTTTGAGAACCCCTCTCAGCCTGCATAATAATTTACTCTACTGTCAACAAAAAAAGATAACAGTCGTATGTATTTCATTTCCTAGGAACATCTGAGTATTGGAGTGTTTTCTGAACAAAGATTTTTAGTGAAGCAGTATTTAGTTATATGAAATTAAATCAAATGTGAAAAACTGGCTGTGCAAAAATTTGGGTACCCTTGTAATTTTGCTGATTTGAATGCATGTAACTGTGCAATACTGATTACTTGCAACACCAAGATTAACTATTAGCTCGTTAAGCCTTGAACTTCATAGACAGGTGTGTCCAATCATGAGAAAAGATATTTAAGGTGGTCAGTTGTAAGTTGTGCTTCCGCTTGACTCTCCTCTGAAGAGTGACAGTATGGGATCCTCAAAGCAACTCTCAAAAGATCTGAAAACAAAGATTGTTCAATATCTTGGTTTAGGGGAAGGCTACAAAAAGCTATCTCAGAGGTTTAAACTATTAGTTTCAACTGTAAGGAATGAAATCAGGAAATGGAAGGCTATAGGCACAGTTGCTTTTAAACCCAGGTCTGGCAGGCCAGAAAAAATACAGGAGCGGCATATATTCGCAGGATTGTGAGAATGGTTACAGACAACCCACAGATCACCTCCAAAGACCTGCAAGAACATCTTGTTGCAAATGGTGTATCTGTACATCGTTCTACAATTCAGTGTAATTTGCACAATGAATATCTGCATGGCAGGGTGATGAGAAAGAAGCCCTTTCTAAACTCACACCACAAACAGAGTCGCTTGTATGCAAATGCTCATTTAGACAAGCCAGATTCATTTTGGAACAAAATGCTTTGGACTGATGAGACAAAAATTTAGTTATTTGGTCATAACAAAAAGCGCTTTGCATGGTGGAAGAAGAACATCGCATTCCAAGAAAAACACTTGCTACCTACTGTCAAATTTGGTGGAGGCTCCATCATGCTGTGGGGCTGTGTGGCTAGTTCAGGGACTGGTGCCCTTGTTAAAGTCGATGGTCGGATGAATTCAACCCAATATCAACAAATTCTTCAGGATAATGTTCAAGCATCAGTCACAAAGTTGAAGATACGCAGGGGTTGGATATTCCAACAAGACAATGACCCCACAGTTCGAAATCAGCAAAGGGTGAAGTAAAATGTTCTGGAATGGCCGTCACAGTCCCTTGACTTGAATATCTGATTTGAAGCAGGCTGTCCATGCTCGGTAGCCATCAAATTTAACTGAACTGGAGAAATTTTGTATGGAAGAATGGTCAAAAATACCTCCATCCAGAATCCAGACACTCTTCAAAGTCTATAGGAGGTGTCTAGAGGCTGTTATATTTGCAAAAGGAGGCTCAACTAAGTATTGATGTAATATATCTGTTGGGGTGCCCAAATTTATGCACCTGTCTAATTTTGTTATGATGCATATTGCATATTTTCTGTAAATCCAATAAACTTAATGTCACTGCTGAAATACTACTTTTTCCATAAGGCATGTCATATTTTAAAATGAAGTTGCTACTTTGAAAGCTCAGCCAATGATAAACAAAAATCCAAAGAATTAAGAATTCCCAAACTTTTTCATATGACTGTAGTATCCTGTACAGGGGAGGTACTTGCCATACCCCGCCTGCAGTGCTATAAAGGGCAAAGAGTTCCAGTAGATGAATGAGCGGATAGTCCTCTGGTTTCACTCTAAGTCAAATTTGATTTTAGATGGCTTTATATTTACTTTAAAACCATCCATCTGTCCATTTTCAAAGCTTTCTCAAGGCTTAACAATACCAATTGACATTGGCCACCATCATATTTAGGCAAAAATGTCAAACATGTATTTTGACAGTGGATCAGTAATGCCCAGTTTTTGCTCATTATGCATAGTCATTGGATTGGTGTATAACTTGCCAGTCCTAGTTGGTTTTACAATTATTTAAAATAAAACATAAGCTGCGCTTATGTGCACTGCACTTTCTAGCTTTCATTTGTTCAAGTAAAACTGTTAACACATAGTGTAACAACTGGCTGCCGTGCAACATGTGTGAGCATGAAATGTTAAAAGGAATGTTAAAAGTCTCCTTCAGCTTATGTAGAGAGACAAATGTGAAAGACTGAGAAATCCCACAGAACCTACGGCTGCTACAAAACATCTTATGTGTGGTAGTCCTTTCAAGTGTGTAAAGATGAAAGATGTTTTATCTGAAACGTGCTGGAAAAAAGCCAGCAACGATGGAACTAAAGCTAAGGTGCTACAAATGTGATGACATTCAAGATTGCATTATATAACAAATTATGCTGACTCTCAACAGATTTCATTACATATCAGTAAAAACAGCATTCTTTTGACACATTTGTTTACATATTGCTTCTTGATGGACATTGATTGCTTCTTCAGAGTACTGCAATACTAAGAAAAATTAATTAAATACCAAAATGTTTTACTTTTAATAATTTTCTTTTTATTTGAATTCAAGTTGCAATGATGAATATTTTAGAAAACCAATATAATTTCCCCTTGGGATTAATAAATTATCTATCTATCTATCTATCTATCTATCTATCTATCTATCTATCTATCTATCTATCTATCTATCTATCTATCTATCTATCTATCTATCTATCTATCTATCTATCTGTCTGTCTGTCTGTCTGTCTGTCTGTCTGTCTGTCTGTCTGTCTGTCTGTCTGTCTGTCTGTCTGTCTGTCTGTCTGTCTGTCTGTCTGGAACAAGTAAAAGAAATTGTAAAAAGGATGTAAAACATAAGTTGACCAAGCAGAAATGACATACACAGTCATATGCTGTTATTTTACATTAAAATATATGGAGGGTAGTTGCATGTTTTCATTTACATTGATCCCCTGCTTAGTAGGTTTTTCTCACTTACAAAGAAATGAGCAGTTTCTAAGTTTTATGGCAGTTTCATTTTAATGGAGAGAGAGACAGAATATCAACCAAAAATCCAGAAAAAGCACATTACATAAAAGTTATAAATTGATTTGCATGTCATTGAGATAAATAGGTATATGATACCCTATAACCACCCAGAATTTTGGCTATAGCAGATTGGCTATGTTCCCTTGTGGCACACAGATTATAATCAATCAATTAATTATAGATAATCCTGATCTCAACTCATGTGTATAAAGCACACCTTTCCACACAATCAAATTTCTTCCATTCCAACCTCTCCACCACCTTGGGCAAGACCAAAGAGCTGTCAAAGGACATCAGGGACAAGATTGTAGACTTGTACAAGACTGGAATGAGGCCTTATGGGGTGAGGATGATCATGAGAAACGTGAGGGATCAGCCCAAAACTACACAGGAGGAGCTTTTTAATGATCTGAAGCAAGGCTATTATAGTTTTGCTTTTTTATTTTAGTTTTTATTTCTATATTTTTTCTGACCTTGCTTGGAAATTCTGTTTAGTTTTAGTTTTCCTTTGTGTATTTTTAGTTTTAGTTTAGTTTTTATTTTACAAAGACATTACTATTTTATTTTTATATATTTTAGTTTCAGTTTTAGTGATTATAATATGGTTAAAGGGCTAGATTTCAAGATTGTTTATTTGTCACATGCATAGTTATACAGGACAACACGCAGTGAAATGCATCCTGATCTGCTTATCAAAACTGTGCAAAGTTAAAAGAATATCAGTGAGATTAACAAAAAAAAGTCCTAGATAGAAAGATAACAGTATAATAGAACATAATAAATAAGTAAAGTTAAGTGAAATAAAGTAGAATTAAGTGTTAAGGCGCAGTAGTACAGTGATTATTGTACAAAACGAAAGTTAGACATGTGCATAGTTAAATGACAGACCAATTCCAAAACAAGGTAAGGGTAGACAGGATAGTACAACTTATAGTCCAGTCTAAGTATGTGAAGGGTCATGGATGAGATGGCTTGTTCTGATTTAATAGTCTTATTGCTTGAGGGTTGAAACTCCTTCTGAGTCTCTCTGTCCTGGCCAGGATGCTACAAAAGTTTTTGCCTGATTTTAACAGATGAAACAGGCAATTGCTGGGATGAGAGGAGTCTTTGATAATCCTGAGAGCTCTGGTCCTGCATCTTCTGGTGTGAAGTGTCCTGCATAGATGGTGGAGCTGTGTTGAGCTGTCCTGCAGCAGCGTTCCGCTGCACGGATCACTCTCTATAGGGCTTTACGGTCCTGAATACAGCAGTTTCCAAACCAGGATGTAATGTTCTGTGTTGGGATACTTTTCACAGCGCCAGAGTAGAAAGTCTTTAGAATCCCTGAAGAAACCCCAAACTTCCTAAGCTGTCTGAGATGGTAGAGTCTCCGCTTTGCCCTTTTGGTCTGAACTTGGATGTGTTCAGACCATGTCAGGTCCTCAGAGATGTGTGAACTACTGTGAACTATTATGGAGTTTAGTTTTTGTGTCACAATGAAACAGAACTGTTCACTTAATGGGTTTGGATATAATATGAATTTAATTTTAGTGGAAGCTTACTACACTACACAACACAATTTACTATTTGGTTTTGTTTTTGTCTGATAAAAACAAGCATAATCAAAACCAGGTACTGAATATGAACAATTTTACACAATTTTAGAATTTTTAAAATATTTTCTATGTCATCTGTGCTGAACAAATCTGCGCTGACTATTGGCACTTTCTTTTCCTTTTATTGCCCAGAATGGGCCAATTAGTAATGAAAACTAGGTGAATTTTAAGGTGTGAGGGATTTTTACTCTAAATGTCTACAGCACACAACATATCCTACTCCAATGACAATGTGCTTATAATGAATGCCTTCAATATTTCATTCAAAAATCTCAAACATTAGGCTTTGTTATTTTCTACCAACTATATTGATCTCTAATTCAATCTCAGGCACAAACAATTTATTGACATAATTTTACACCTGCAGGCCTGGAAAAAATAAAAAATAAGAAAATAGATTCTGCTGTGTTCTGACAGGTGTGACCATGAAAATCATGAGGGTTAAGGAAGAACAGGGCTCTTAGGCTTGAATAAGTATGCAGACCCCACCTAGCTGTATTGAGGGAAACAAAGAAAACAAGCATGTAGTGTGAAGCTTAGGGACAGTGAGACTTGAATAGCCCACCAATAAGAACAGTAAACATTTTAATGAGCAGAGCAAGAGCAGGTAATAGGAGTGTGGACAGCCACAAAACGACAGAGACAGCATCTGAGATGAAGAACAATATATACATCATCTAAACCTGTTTATCCAGAGTGGGATCACAGGAACCTGGAGCCTACCCAAACAGGTTTGGATGCAAGGCAGGAAAAATCCCTGGTATGTAATATTTATGATATGGCTGATGTTAAGAGCAAAAAGAATATGATGATTTCAACTATCTATTTGAGAGAGAGAGAAACATTGAAAAAATGGGGACAGATATTTAAAAAAATAATTCTGCTACTGGATTATTTTCACAATATCAGATATTTTGAGCTAAAACTCAAACTAAAAAAAGATAAATAAATAATACAAAAACAAATTAGTATGTTTAGCTTTTCACTACTTGGCAGACTCTCTTCCCCCACCTACCTGAAGTTCAATAGAGACATTGCCAACTCTGGAATATTACAAGGTTTGTATCAGCTCGATGTTAAACAATGTTTTTAAAGCAAAAGTGATTGATCAGCAAGAATATGCTGATCTTGTATGATGACATTGTCAGTCTCTCGATCAGTGCTGTTTTATTTTCAAAAATTGGGCATAGTCTCTCCCAGACTTTCTCATGTACTCAGATATGGGGATGGATATTTGAGGAGTAAACCGCAAGACAATGATTATATAATGTACATTAAAGAACCCTCAACAACAAATCAAATCAAATCAATAATATATTGAACAATTATTATAAAAGTAAAGTTTCATAAATTGGACTCTGCAGCTGCATGAATAAAAAAAATCGAGTATGTATTCAGGTAAAGTACCACTTCCGGTTAATGGGTTTGGCCCAAAAGTTAATACAGATCTACAGTTTTGGTGTAGCAACCACATGCCAAATTTCATCCATCTATCTAGTTCGTTTTTGAGATATTGTGTTTATACACACACACACACATATTTCCAAAAAACAGTATTTTCAGACACAGGGAGTTCTAAAAGATCAAGATTCATCAAAATGCCGAGGTCGAATTTTTTTCATGATTAATGAAAAAACTATACTTTGTGTGTGAAGTGGCAGGTAAATTACTGTCAACAAAACGCAGGCACCTGAGAAATAAACTGAAACGCTACTCACTTGTGATTTTTCTGTCCATACGGTGAAGTGTTTGTTGACAATCACATTCTGATTTCAGGCATTTGAATTACATCTTGATATACAACAAGTGCAAAGAAAGGCGGCACGTAAAACTCTTTCTATTCCACAAGCTTTACACGTGTATTCAGCTTGCTTTGTGACCGCAAATGCTGTGTGAACAGCCGCCATCCGTCACAAGCCACCGATCACTGGATGGTGGATGACTTTCAGTTTTAGAGTTAAATGTTATAAGGGTTAAAAACTAAAGAAAAAAACTAAGAAAATTAATTCAAAAATGAAAACTAAAATGATGTTTAGTAAATTACTAGCAAAATACCCGCGCTTCGCAGCAGAGAAGTAGTGTGTTAAAGAAGTTTTGAAAAAGAAAAGGAAACATTTTAAAAATAACATAACATGATTGTCAAAGTAATTGTTTTGTGACTGTTATGAGTGTTGCATTCATCAAGGATTTGATTATCATTATTTCTTTCAATCAGGTTCGTATTTGGAGGATGTGTTGTGTTGAAGTTACATTCCGTGTTTGTCAACCATTGTAAAGATAAGAGGTTTCATTCATCGAAGTGTTCACTACTTAAATTGGTACTCGTGAATCTAAGATGTTTAACAGGCATTCCCGGTATTAACTTATGGATTTGCCTGTGAATATTTAGTGGCAGCGTGTCTTGAACTTAATTTAAAATTAAGCTTTACACCTTGCTTTCCTATTGATATGTCTACAAAGGCTTGTTCAGCTTTAGAGGGTTGTTCCTTTCTTACTGCATCAATAAACAGCTCGTTTTCCTCTTTATCTGAGACATCACACACTGCATGCACGGGTTTACCTTTCCCAGTCCTGCAAACTTTAGCGAAGTGGCTCAATTTAACATATTTTTTACACTGTCTTCCTTTAGCTGGACATTGACTTTTTCCACCGTGTGCTTTGTTTCCGCAGTAGCTGCACTTATAATTATGCTTGTATGGGTCACTCTTCATATTCTTTTGCTGCCTTCTCAATTTTGTAACGTGTTTTTTGTTTAGCACTCTCTGGAGCTCTTGCTTGTTGTCTGCATACTACATTCACAGTCCGTTCACGTGAGCCGCTCGGAGTACATGCATTGAAGGTTCTCAGCTGTTTGTGCTATCTCGTGCGATCTTGCGATGTCCATGGAAGCTCAGACCTGGCACTTAAAAGTTTCTCTCTCACTTTCGCTGAGTTTGTGCCAAACACTATTCTATTCCTGACCATCTCATCTTCGTTTGCATAAGCACAGTCCTTCACCAGCAATTTTAACTCCGTTACAAAGTGATCAAAAGTCTCGTTTATACCCTGCGTCTTCTCATTAAACTTGTATCTCGCGAGTATCATATTCGTCTTAGGCATGACAAACGCCTCAAAACGGTCATAATAAGTTTTCAGTACCTTGGCTTCCTCCTGGGTGAGAGTCCATGTGTTAAAAATGTCTGTTCCTTTTTCCCCAGTCCACAGGAGTAGGTAGCTGCATTTCTCACTCTCGTGTTTGCCTTTAAGCGGGCCAGAAAATATCAGCTCCACGTGCTGTCGGAACTTCTTCCATTCTTGCGGCAGGTTAAGAGAATCCCAGTCAATTCGTGGCGAGGGAACTCCGACAAAATCCATGACTGTCCTCTATTCTGACACCATGTCTTGTTTTCACAAATTGTGAAAAATGAAATGATGGCGAGACTTTCTTTTAAAGTATGCAGGGGAAGTTTATTTATGACAGCTCTTGCATTCACAGCATCCGCGCTCTAAATTAACTTTCATAATAGTAACCTTGAGGTCCCTTTTTCTGGTGCCTTCCTGATGGCATAGGTGCCTAAACCATACCTGATAATAATACATTTCAATGACATATAAATATTACGGTGATCATCTCACCACCCAAATTGCTACTCGTGAATCTAAGATGTTTAACAGGCATTCACGGTATTAACTTTTTGATTTGCCTGCGAATATTTAGCGGCAGCGTGTCTATTGGATTGCTGCTGATGGACGGCCTTATATGGGCAGGCACTAAATTACGTGGGAGGTGTGGGTATGGGGGACACAATATAGGCAGACAGCCAACTACGTGGGAGGTGTGGTGATGGGGGACGCAACTCCGCCTCACAAGGCGACCAAGCTGCAAGCTATGGCCGTATATATGTACGTAAGTAGGATTCAGTTATGACCATTACGCTTAGAATTTCGAAATGAAACCTGCTTAACTTTTGTAAGTAAGCTGTAATGAATGAGCCTGCCAAATTTCAGCCTTCTACCTACACAGGAAGTTGGAGAATTAGTGATGAGTGAGTGAGTCAGTCAGTCAGTCAGTCAGTGAGGGCTTAGCCTTTTATTAGTATAGATTATTTTATTTCAGTTAGTCTTTCCAGCTACTTTAATAGTTTAGTTTATTTTTTGTTTCTCATTTCAGTTTTGTTAATTTTTTTATTTCAGTTTGCAAAAATGTTTTTTTAATAATAGTTTCAGTTTTGATTTTAGTTTTCGTTAGCTATAATAACCTTGATCTGAAGGCATTTGGGACCACAGTTACTAAGAACACCATTGGTAGCACTTGGCTGTAATGGATTGAAATCTTGCAGCGCCTGCAAGGTCCCCCTGCTCAAGAATTCACATGTACAGTCCCAGATGTTCACTGGCAAGATTTCAATCCATGCTAATTAAGAAGTGTTTTAGCTGTAAAATCATTTCTGAACAGTTGCTTCATAAACAGAATTATACAACCCATTCCTCATAGGCTAGGTTTTAGCAAACCATGTGACACAATGGGTTTTCACAGAGTCAGAGTTTTGACATGTTAGAAAAGATGATAATGCTTCATATTAAAATGCTATAAAGTTGTAGGTAAAACAAAAATATTTATAATTGTATAGCAACCTAATTACTTAAAATACAAGCTATTAAAAGTCAATGAGGCCTGGCGACCACTTTTAAAAGTCAGCGTTTAGTCCTATTTCTTTACAATTTGATCAAGAGAGGCCACCTACTATTTTGGCAGCAGGGAGTGAATCTAGTTAGCTCATCCACACATGCTTAATTTTGGTAGTATGTCTACAGATTCCACAGTACCTGGAGGTAGATGTCCCAAACATAAAAAGAGCCTGCGTGATTGAGTACAGAAAGTGACCAGGCCAGGAAAACAAATCCAGGTCCTGGGAACTATGATGTGTTACCCACTACAAATCTGCTATACCTATATTTAACCAGGTTTAGGCTATTCTCATTTTAATAGTCAAGTTGAAACTAAAAAGAATCAATGTTGATTACCCTTTTTATAAAATGATGTTGAATATTTTATACCTTTGCTTGAATGTCTTAATTTACCACTCCTTATTTTTGGTTCAAGTGTGAGTCTCTTATATATTCTGTTTTGATCTATTTATGACATATGTGAATAAGAAGATTTTTTCTGTTAATAAATACAATGCTCAAATTATTATTGAGAGATTATTTTATCTTTTACCATATAAGAAGTGTTTTTCTTAGATCTTTGTTTTTTATTTTACTTAGTTGTGCGAGTCATTGGAGGACCTACAAAACATTAATGGTAATTTAAGAACTGAAGGACAGACTATGTGGACATTGCTCAGCAGCATTCTTGGACAGGTTGGTAATCTTGTATATCTTAATGATATAAAAGTATTTTTACATGTTTACACAAAATGACATCAAGGGATGTGCAAGGAATTGGGAATATTAATGGATATAAGTTGTCTTTTTTTTTTTGGTAAAAATTCAAATACATTAAAAATCCTGTATCTAAACAGATTTATTCTAGTTTGAACTTCAAATAATATAATTTTATTTTCTCTTTGAGAAGATGCTGCAAAATAGATAAAAAAAATTAGTGTCTGGGATATTTCATTTTTTTGCATAGTGTTTAAATTAATTTACAAGTCTTCACACTTTTGTAGCAGAATCTGTAGGACAGGATGGTTTACACCAGATGTTTGCAGTTTCTTTTCTTTTCAGAAAAGGGAGAGCAGAATAAAAATAAAAAAAATTGATATTAACATCAAGTAAAGTGTAAACCTTTTTTGTCACATTATATTTCCATTAAAATATTGCAGTTTTTATTCTTTGTTACATGTGAAATTGTGCAGCTTTTTTCTTTGCAACATTTGGTTTGACTTCTTGTTGTTGCATGGCCATATGTTCTCCATTGACAAGGTAGAACAGATGAAAAAGAGGTAAAAGATATGCATTTTCTTCTGAATGTCAACATTTAGTGCATTTAGGCTTAATAGATATCTACGTACATGAATATGCACTATACTTTATTGATCTCGGTTGTTAAAAAGCTGGTGAACAGCAATTATATATACATTATAATGTATTCAAGATAAATCAGCATTATAAATGAATATGTTTGTGGTCTAATTTACAGTAACTAAAGTGGCAAGAAATCTAGTATAGTCAGAGGTTACAATGTAACACGTAATGGCCATTGGTTAAGAGAAAAAAAAAAAGAAACACCTGCCATACCATTCCCTGAAATTGCTTTGTAAAATCAACTTTTGAGATATGACCTCAAAAGTTTATTTTTGCCTTGTATGTTGGTTTTCCTTCCCAAATATTTTTAAAGAAAGAAGGTATATATAATGTCATGCCAGCTGTGATCACTGCAGGCTAGCAATGTTACTTATTTATTCAGGCCATTTTATGACTAATGAAATATAACATATCTGTGTATTGTCTCAATCTTTGCTGCACAGATCTTTTTTTTCATACGGTTTCACATCATTACCTCATATGATGTCTCAGCTTTCATAGCAATTTTGATTTGCTTAGCCTACAAGGCATTTTTTTGAGTTTTCTGAGAATGGTTCAGATCAGGAAAGTAATACTGAAAGTGAACATTTTATAGAGTGATTAAAACATTGAAACTTTCACATAGTAAAAGTAGCAGATTTAAATAGCAATATGTAATTCATCCATTATTTTCTTATCTGAATTTATGAGAGACCAGTTACAAAATCCCTGGGCATAAGGCAGATACAGTATTAATTCAAAAACTGCTTAAAAGAGACAGCAAGACATACAACATAACACAGAGTCACATTTGCAATCTTGTGTTCATGAGAGGTGGCAATAATAATGACCCTGTGATTTAGGCACATGTTTGCTAAAGACCTATTGCAATGCTCATTTTATGGTGCTATTTGCACATCTGAGCCACTAAAAGAAAATAAGTAAAAAAAAAAAATGCTTCTGATAGCATCTAAGTATGAAACACCCAGGAAATGATTGATTTAGGCTCAATATCTAGCTCAGCTGATCTCGAGTAGCCTTATTTATGAACTGAAAATATTTATTATTCATTTATTTTTACTCATTGGATGATTGATTTTGGTAAACTGCAAGTTATGGCTTTCTTTTAAAGGTTCTGCAGTTTTGTTCTATATTTAAATTGAAAAAAATATGCACGTGTAAACTGGAAATGGTAAATTGTTTTAACTGGACCACACAGAACCTGACAAATATTTATATGCAATTATTTTTGTGCATCTTTTATATGTACAATATACTGTGCATAAACACATTTAACAGTTGTATTCTTTTATGAAGAGCTGAATGTAACAAAATAGCCCAATTTTCTTGCTATTGTTTGTAGAGAATTTTTAGCCGCCACTTGCTCATTTTCTTTGTATGTATGTATGTATGTATATGTGTGAAAGATGATGTTTACAAATAGTACCCTATGTATTTACCTTTTGATAACCTAAAACTAAACCAAGACCCCCAAGTACATCTTCTGGTAAAGCTTTAAGAATTCTGCAGTAGGATTCATTTGCACAGCTTGCATGACATTTTTTTTCCAGTTGGCTGAACAGATGTAGGCCCATAGGGCCGTAGAGAAATGACTTTGATAGATGGTTGCTGTCTCAGGAGCTAGCATGCCACAGATTAGTGGAAACCTAAAGAGAATCTTGTCTGCTTTGTGAAGAGTTGGGCCCAATAAGATAATTTTTCTAATTAACCTATGGAGCACCAATGTAGCAGGATACTGAGGAAAATAAACTGCCTCAATATACTTTCCTCAAGGATAGTGTTTTTCTTTCCACCTAAACCAACTTGTCCTTGTCTGTCACTTTCAAAACTCTATACAAGTAGGGTGGAAATGTATTTTTTTAACTTTTCTCATGCAATTTGTAGCATGTACTGTATGTTTTCTATATAAACATACAGTTTATATACAGTATCTTGTCATTTTGTTTTTCTGCACTAAACCTGGGGATTATTATGTGCGTCCTTATATATTAAGCGGTTTTAAAATCATGTTTAGAACCAATATCTGCTGAACAAATATTTATTGATTGAGTTTATCATTCAACCTAGTTCAAGTCATTAACAGAGCTAATTTTTACTGACACCAAATACATGCATCAGTATTGTGTACCTAGTGTAATGTACCTTGTGTACCTAGTGTAATGTTTACTGGCATAACAATTAAGTGGTATCACCCTTCACCTTTCATTTGCTTTATTTTTATTGCTTCTCTTTCCTTCATCCGTAAGTTATCTTTCTATAATACAGTATGATGTCCAGAGTCAAATAATCTGGATTATTCTATATGTTTACACAATAATTTTGGTGAGATAATTTTGTGGATTATACTGTATATGCAGGAAATACTGAATAAAAAAACATTTACAGTCATGGAATGAACAGATGTTAAAACATCTCCTTCCTCAGCCACTGAGCTAATTCTAATTAAGGTGGCATTTAAGGTGTTCTCACACCTTGTTCATTTGGGTCTAGTTTTTTGAAATCTGACACATTTTCCCTGAAAGTCCAGTTCGTTTATGTGAATATAAAAATGCCAATTGCATTCTGGTGTGGACCAAAACAACTGTACCAAGACTCTTTGAAAAGGGTGTTCTCAGTGCCTTGCCAATCGAACCCTAGAGCAGGTCACATGAGATCTGATTGTGATATGGCACAGAACTGATTTCACTACGTGTGACATTTTGTGTATTGTGGTAATCATTCTGGGCGACTGCTGTAGGTAATTGGGGATTTTCATTCATAGTGTAATAATTCGAGGATTTATATGGAGCATTAAAAACAAATCATAAAAATGTTTCACACAGTTTGCACAGTCAGAGCATCACTTGATTCAGTCTCAGTCTCTTGCATGGGTCAGACAGCAGTTGACCATGTTTTAAAACAAAACAAAAAAAGATTGGTGTAAATTTACTTGTGATTGGGTCAACCAGAACACATACAGAAGAGGTAGGTAGCAAACAGCAATGCCCTATGACACTACTATATCAAATATGTTATTCTTAACACCATTTATACACCATACGCACAGGTGGGGCATCATCTCAGTACACACACTAACATTGATATGTTAGTCAATGTTAATCAGTTAGTCAGTCATTTTCCAACCTGTTATATCCTAACACAGGGTCACGGGGGTCTTCTGGAGCCAATCCCAGCCAACACAGGGCTCAAGGCAGGAACAAATCCCGGGCAGGGTGCCAGCCCATCACAGGGCACACACACACCCACACACAAAGCACACACTAGGGACAATTTAGGATCGCCAGTGCACCTAACCTGCATGTCTTTGGACTGTGGGAGGAAACCGGAGCACCTGGAGGAAACCCACGCAGATACGGGGAGAACATGCAAACTCTATGCAGGGAGGACCTGGGAAGCGAACCCAGATCTCCGTACTGCGAGGCCTGCGCCTCCATGCCGCCGTCAATGTTAATCAACCATTCCAAAATAAAAATTAATAACAAATATGTACAAGAGTTAAGACGACAGACGTGATTTGAAACTAAATTGTGGCTACTGGTGAGTGAATGCACAACATCATACAGTTCAATTAAATTGCTTTATAAGTCTACTGTCATAGATGCATGAAGCACATCAGTGTGTGCCATCAGCAGAGCTTGTCTTTTGTTGTACACAGGCTATTTAAAATGTGTCCTTCAGATTGTAAACATAATTTTCAAATAGCCTTTCATTTAATAATTATAGAAAATCCAGTGGTGCACAAATATCCATTATGATATTTTTTTCCCAAAGTCCACAATACACCCATGGGATATTTACTAATATGTTTAGTTCACTTTAAAGTTTAAAGTGTGAAACACAAAAAAGCTAACTGGAAATTGGAATAAAGCAAACACACTTGTAACTGTGTAAATGCTTTTAGGGGCAGCCTCACAGTTCAAGAACTGGGATCAAATCCTAACCTGACAAATGTTTTTGTGGACTTTGCAACCTTTCCTAAGCAGTATTTTATATGTTATGTTATCAGAAAAGCATTAATTTGCTTTTCATCAGTCATGAAAAAAAGAGTTACTAGAAGCATGTCTGTTTATAAACTTTTCCCCACATGAAATGGAGCAGGTATAAGAGTCGATCACAGTGTTTTTCTTAACTCGTTACCACTGACAACCTTACTCAGACCACCACTGAAAATAAAATGTATGACATTGCACAACCATATTTAATTTTAATTAACTACAAGGCTTTCAGATAATCAGTAATCAAGACAAGTCAAGTTGGTGAGCATGCACTGGTACAGTGCATTGCCGCACCCACTACACGACAAAATAACTCTGGATCCCGGTTTGCAACCCACCAGGCAGACACGCGGTCCAGTCACAATCTCCGGAAATTACCCACCTGCCACAGTCAGGTGTTATGTTGGCTACCCCTTGGCCTGGTCCAGCCACTCGGGTCCCCAACAATGAGGATCTTACAAGCCGGATCACCCTTGGGTAAACACACCACATGGCTGTAGTGCCGTGACTGACGCTCTTTTACAATGCAGGTAATGTGCCGCATTCGGGACTCCATGAGCAACTGCTCATTTGACACAAAGTCAAACCAATGGTACCCAAGGATTTTCCGAAAAGACACACTACCAAAGGAGTCCAGTCTTCATCTCAGGTAACTAGATAGCATCCATGTCTCGCAACCATATAGCAAGACAGGAAGCACCAGGACTCTAAAGACTTGGACCGTCGTCCTTTTGCATAGATATCGGGTGTTCCACACACCCCTTTCCAGCGACCTCATGACCCCCATGCTCTCCCAATCTGTCTACTGACTTCATAGGAAGAGTCTCCAGAGACATGAATGTCACTGCCAAGGTAAATAAACTTCTCAACAACGTCAACACTCTCTCCACAAACAGACACACTGCTTATGGATGTGCCCAAGATGTCATTAAAGGCCGGGATCTTGGTTTTTATCCAGGACAATCACAAGCCCAGACACTCAAGACTCCTCACTCAGTCTCTCGAGTGCCCAGAGCCTCCATTGACTCCGCGAAGATCACAACATCGTCAGCAAAGTCAAGATCTGTGAATCTTTCTTCACCAACAGATGCCCCACAACCGCTGGACCACCCACAACTTGCCCAACACCCAGTCCATACAAGCATTGAACAAAGTAGGAGCAAGAACACACCCCTGACGAACCCCAGAATCAACTGGGAAAAACACAGAGGTCCTGCCTCCACTCTACACAGCACTCACAGTGCCAGTTTACAGGCTGGCCATGATATCCAGCAACCTCGAGGGGATCCCGCAAACCCTCAGGATGTCCCACAGGGCAGCTCGGTCAACTGAGTCGAACGCTTGGCGAAAATCGACAAAGGCTGCAAAGAAACTCTACCGATATTCGCGTTTGTGCTCCATGAGAACCTTCAGTGCCAGGATGCAGTCGATGGTAGACTTCGTAGGCGTAAAACCAGACTGTTCTGGTCACTGGTAGATGAGCAAGTGATCATGGATCCTATTAAGGATGACCCTAGCAAGGATCTTACCTGGCACCGAGAGCAGTGTTATCCCCCTGTAGTTGCTGCAATCCAGGCGATCACCCTTCCTTTTCCAGATAGGGAAGACAATCCCGTTTTCCAGTCAGTTGGGATGATGCCAGTATCCCAAATGGAAGCAAAGATTGCTTGCAATGCCAGGAGGACAGCCTTACCACCAGCCTGGAGAAGTTCACCCCGGATACCAAAGATCCCTGCAGCCTTTTTCCCCCTTAGCTGGTTCACCACCTGTGCAAGCTCAGTGAGATTGGGTGGTTCACAGCTAATTGGAGGATCAGCCCTAAGAACCGTGGACCCAGAGATATCCAGCATCCCAGCCGGAGGACCAGCTTTGAACAACTGCTGAAAATAGCCAGCCCAGCAGTTCACAGCTGCAGTGTCATCCATAAGGACCGTTCCATCAGTTGCCCTGACTTCGATTCTCCGAAGAACAGATTCAGATGTGCGTAATGCTTCGATTCCTTTGTAAGCAGGACGTGGGTTGCTAGACCACAGATGGTGTGTCACTTGCTCACAGATTCCTCTAACAAATGCCTCTTTATCTGCCCTCAGAGCCCTTGCAGCCATCCTTCTCAGTTCCCGGTACAGACCAGAGTTGAAATTGAGCAGTGCGCTGCGACTCCTCTCAATAATATTCAGGGTGCCCTGCGAGATGAAACACCTCCTTCTGGGAACACCAATAACTCCAACACAACCCTCAGCAACCTTCAGGGTCTTGTCAAGGAAAGTTCTTCCACATCACATTAGGCATTAGGCCAAGTCCAGGCTCATTTTCCTAGTAGGTGGTAACCTACTGGACCTAAGCTGGATCCTAAGAGTAGCAACAACAAGTCTGTGCTCAGAATTCACAAACTGGGCACTTCTGTAGACCCTGCAGTTTTGCAAGAGCCTCCAGCGTCTGCCCACGAAGGTGTGATTGATCTCTTTCACCACACCACCAGTATTGGAGTACCAAGTCCAACGATGTGGTTCAGGGCGCTGGAACCAGGATCCAGCAATTCGCAGCCCCTGACCTTTTGCAAAGTCAAGGAACAGAGAGCCACTTTCACCATGGTTACCAGACCCATGGGGACCGAGACAATTCTCATAGCCAGTCCTGTCAGTGCCAGTGGTTGCATTGAAGTCACCCATGACCATAGGAGTGTCACCTTGTGGGCACCAATCAACCACGGCGAATAAAATGTCTCCCTTGCCGAGACATCACTCACTGCGGTCGGAGCACACACTGAGACAACAGACAAGGCACCCAGGGAGTGCCGTAATCTGAGTCCCATAATACGCTTGTTGAAAGGAGTGACATTGGACACCATCGGAAGAAGCCAATCTGCTACAGCAACAGCTACTCCCCGAGTATGCCAGCCATCAGACCGACCAGACCAATAAAAGGTGTATCCACCTACAGAGGTTTGGCCAGTTCCCGGTCTGTGCACCTCAGAGAGTGCCGCCACTGAAATTCGGAGTTTACGCAGCTCTTCCGACAGCAGAGGAAGATGATCATCTTGCTGGAGAGACAAGACGTTCCATGCGCCAACCTATATGGGCCGCCTCAAATTGGAATGATACCCCATTTATTTACTTAGGGAAGAACTATGTTAAGTGATAGCATGTGTACACTCAATCCTTATAGTGTTTCTATTTTAGACATAACTCCTGTTAGTTCAGATACTCAGCCCACTAAAGCATGAAAATATCATCATCATGCTTTTTGCAGGTATTACCAAGAAAAACAAACTGCAAGAGCTACTTTTTATTCTGTACAACAGATGCAAGGTTAAGCTTATGTTCATGAGAAACACATAAAAATCTATAAAAATACATTTCTTAATAGGTTGGACAAACCACACCTAACAAATTCCATACTCCTATCTCACTTATTTGTCATATTTGCGTAATAGTCAAGAAAATAATAAAGGGAGTATACAAAGTAACTGGTTTGAAAGCAGGTGCACACTTTTTTTGTATTCCTGCTATTGTCAGCAGTTTGTGAATAATCCTCAATTTTTCATCTGTGTACTTCAGCTGTACAATTATTGCTGAACTTAAACTTAATGACAATTAGATGTTTAATTAGATGTTTAAATTTAAGATTCTCATTTCATTTTTTTATTTTTAGTTTTTAATTGGTATTTCTCTTATTGAAATTATATGCAGAAATAAGCAGACAATACAACATATTACATAATTAATTCCACATTTTCTTTAAAATGTTAGAAGCTGAATTACCCAGCAATTTTGAAAACTCCTAAAGAAAGAAAGCCAAGTAAGAAGGAGGGAGGAGCTCAAAAGTCATCATCACTCCCAGCAGTACTTTACAGGTAAGTGAAATATATATATCAGTATGTGAATAATAAATAGGTGCTCAGATAGTTTTTTTTTCCCCATACTGTTTAAAATCTCTCAATAATTTTTTTTCCTTTTTATACTGTATTAGCTAATATATTAAATGGTATGTCTGTACTACTTTAGCCAGGATCACATGTACTGTATACGATGGTTGGTTGGTTTTAAGAACTTTATTTGTTTACATGAATAAAAGCGATGTCCCCTAAATCGTGCAAGCTGTGCTTGTTAATGGGCCAAATTAATGGAAAAAATAAAATGGCATTAAGCTCATAGCTTTTCCTTTTCCAAAGCAACAAAATCTCGTTTAACCAAATATTTCTTTGTTGTATGTGAAATTGTTATTCAAACCAGTTTTTCTCATTTTATTTCCACTTTTTTCATCATATTCAAAAAACCTATCAAGTGCAATATTTTGTATCTGTAAATTTGCGGCCAGTGGAACCTTATTCATCTCTGCTAAGGGAGCATTTCAAGTACAATTGGGCAAAAGCCCAGTATATTTTGTTGAGGAGAAGAGAAATAATTGTACTGTAGAGTTCTGTTCTCTGTGTGTTGTGTTTGTGATTTTTTTTTTGTGATCAAATTTGTATGAATAGAATAAATAAACAAACAGATTGGCTGTAATCTTCTAGTTAGCTTCAGGTAATCCACCTAAAGCTAAGCATATTTGGGCTTGGCCTTTATTTAGATGGGAGACCAACCAGGAAAGCTTGAGTTGCTGCTGGAAGAGGTTCTTATGAGGCCATCAGGGGGCGCTTAGCCTGTGGTCTGTGTGTGAATCAAATGCTTCAGTGCAGTGACAGGGACCCTGTATTGAAAAAATGATGCATCCTTCAGGTGAAACGTAAAACCAAGGTCCTGACTATCTGTACTGTAATAAAGATCCCTGGGCATCTTTTGGAAAGAGTAGGGTTTCTCCTGATGTCATGTATACAATGCCTATTATGGCCTTGTCTATTTTGCCCCCCAAATTGGCTATCTCTATGTCTATCACCCCTTCACTACCTAAAATGAAATGTGTGGTGAACAGTTTTAAGATTGACCACAATGGCATCATCCAGAAGGACGCTGCACATTGGTGGTGGTTGAAATGGCTCCCCATTGTCAATGTGTGCTTTGACACATTGAAAAAGCAATATATAAATGAAACTAATGATAGTGTTACAACCCCAATTCCTAAAAAGTTGGAACGCTGTATAAAATGTAAAAAAAACCCAATGCATTGATTCGTAAATCTCATAAACCTGTATTTTGTTTCATGATATAACATAGAAAACATATCAAATGTTTAAACTGAGAAAATGAACCGTTGTAAGAAAATAATAAAGTAATTTTGAATTTGATGGCACCAACACAAAACAAAAAAGTTGACACAGGACAATGTTTACTACTGTGTAGCATCCCCTTTTCTTTTAACAACAGTCCATATGCATCTAGGAACTAAGGAGACCAGTGGCCAGACTTTTAGGAAGAGGAATTTTGTCCCATTCTTGTCTGATATAGGATTCTAATTTCTCAACAGTCCGTTTCATTTTGTGCCAAATGTTTTTAATTGGTGAAAGGTCTGGAATGAAGGCAGGCCAATTCAGCACCTGGTCTCTTCTACTACGAGGCCATGCTGTTGTAATAGATGCATTATGAGGCTTAGCATTGTCTTCCTAATAAATGCAAGGCCTCCCTGAAAAAGACGTCATCTGGATTGGAACATATGTTGCTGTAAAACCTGTACATACCTTTCAGCATTGATGGTGCTTTTCCAGATGTGCAAGATGCCAGTTCCATAGGCACTAATGCACCCCCATACCATTAGAGGTCCAGGCTTTTGAACTGAGTGCTAATAGCAAGCCGGACGGTCCCTCTCCTCTTAAGCCAGGAAGATGTGGTGTCCATGTTTTCCAAAATTTCAAATTTCGATTTTTCTGACCACAGAACAGTTTTCCACTGTGCCTCAGTCCATTTTAAATGAACTTTGTAACAGTATTTCTGGATCATGTTCACATATGGCATCTTCTTTGCATGATAAAGCTTTAACTTGCATTTGTGAATGGCACGGCAAACTGTGTTTACAGACAACAATTTCTGGAAGAGTTCCTGAGCTCATGCAGTTATTTCTATGACAGGGTCATGCCTGTTTTTAATGCAGTACCGCCTGAGGGCCCGATGACCACGAGCATCCAATATTGATGTACAGCCTTATCCCTTACACATAGACATGTCTTCAGATTTTCAGAATCTTTTGATGATATTATGTACTGTAGATGATGAGATAAAGTATTTGCAATTTTACATTGAGGAACATTATTCTGAAATTGTTACACAATTTGTAGACACAGTTTTTTACAGATTGGTGAAACCTCTGCCCATCTTTACTTCTGAGTGACTCTGCCTCTCTAAGATGCCCTTTATATAGCCAATCACGTTACTGACCTGTTGGCAGGTAGCCTAATTAGTTAAAAAAAATGTTCCTCCAGCTGTTTCTTTTTAATACCACTTACTTTTCCAGGGTTTTGTTGCCCCTGACTCAACTTTTTTGAAATGTATTGCTGTCATCAGATTCAAAATGAGCTGATATTTTTCATTAAATAGTATAGCTGCATTTATCTAAAATTACCAAAGTTCTGCAACTTTTAGTTTTCTTCATAGGATGATTCAAACGTCAGTGTGATGTGTGTTCAAGTAATTCCACATACAAAGTCTTTGTTTTAAAGGTTTACTAATACTTCATACCTAAACAGTTCACACAAAAATAGAGGAAAACTGGTATTAAAGAAAGGAAAAGTTCTAGTTTTATGAAAAGCTCTCTTTAAGGCTTATGTAACTTGTTTAATTTCTTTGAGTTTGGTCATAGATTTGTACTTAAAGCACGTTAAGCAAATTAGACACATTAGACACAGTGGGGAAACTGTATGCCATCTCCTATCTGCAAACATATCTAATAGTCCATGCTATATGTAAGACTACAGTGGACCCTTGACTTACGAACTCAATTCGTTCGCAAGGGCTGGTTGTAAGTCAAGACTATTTTTCTCATAAGAAATAATGAGATACCCATAATGCGCTCTGAACCTCCCACAGCAACACTTACTTAACCTTTTCATAATAAAAAAGGGTTGTATAATGTGCATAATTTACAAAAACACCAATAATTTTTCTAATGTACTAACCAAAAAGTTATAAAAAGTGCATAGCCTACCAGAAACAACAATTTCACACTGTACTCACCATTTAATTTGACATCTTTGGGCTGCAGGAAGGGAGGAGGTGGAGAACGAAATGGAAGGTGGTTATTGTTTAGAAGGAGCCTCCTTATGCAAATCTTTTGTTTGCAAATTTGTCGATATGGTGGATTTCGACATGCTGTACATATTAGCGAGATCGGTCACACAAACACCACACTCATATTTCCGCACAATTTCCTTCTTCGTTTCGATTGCGATCGCTGTTTCTCAAGTTAATAATGACAGTAGTCGAGCACTCAGTTCAAAGCTGGTCGTGTTGTGAACTGCTGTAATAATACATTCCAAAGCAAGCTGGTGCTGACTCAGCCTGATGACATCATCATGTGCCGTGCCAGCCCACTAGCTAACATCCCTTAACATTCGCTTTCTTTACCTTCGTTACCTTCTCTTCCTTCCTTAACAATAATGCGTCTTGCTTGCCATGGTCTTAGTGAATTATATATATAGATAAATCACTGCACTGACCGAAATTACATCCACAAACACATGTATCTGGGTTCCGACTGAAATTTACGAACGCTCTCAGCTGTTTGTTTACAATCGCACAAGCGGATACACGTGACCGCATTCGGGTCGTAACACAAGATGTTGGTCGTAAATCAAAAGAAAAATTTTGGTCGTAAAATCAAGTTGTTCGCATGTCAGGCCGTTCGTATATCAAGGGTCGACTGTATTTCCTAACTGGCTTAATTATCACTGTGTTCTACAGATATAGCTAATAAAGTTCTATCTCATGTTAACTTACAGGGGGTAAAAGGCTATACCATATTCTAGGTAGCTATAAGGAAATTATATACTATTATTGAAATAAAAAAACACTTTATGAATTTAACATTAAACATTAACTTTCTAAGATTGGTTTTTACAAATAGTAAAATGTCTCACTTTCAACATTTGATATGTTTTTTATATTTTATAGTGAATAAAATATGAGTCTATGAGATTTGAAAATCATTGCGTTGGGTTTTTATTTACATTTTACAAAGTGTTCCAACTTTTTAGAATTTGGGGTGTGATGGTGTGGGTCCTACAACCATGCTCTCTCTTCCAGTTTTCGGAGCCTCTTGAACCTGATACTGTCGGTAATGTAACCGGATGAGTGTGGCAAATGGGAACAAAACACTCTAGGCTTTGGGCTGGTGGATAAGTGTTTAAGTGCGTTTATTAAAACAATCCAAAAACAAGTGTCCAAGTAAATAGTGCAGTGTTTCAGAACAGTCCATAAATAATCCATAAAAATAATGTGATAAATCCCATTAAAATGAGGTTAAAATCCACTGGCAGGAACTGTTGTTTTCTAAAAAACCTGGTGCTCTTTCCTTTTATCTGGCGGCTCCTCTGCTTATCCTTCATGGGCCTTGCAGCAGAGGAGTCTCCCTATCCGACGGTTACAGCCGCCCTTCCTCAGGTCTGGTTGCCTTCCATCCCATGGCTACATACAGGCTTCCATGCTGGACCGAGACTTAGGTCTCCAACGGCCATGCCGCTCACGTTGGAGCTCTCTACCCAAGCCTCCTTGACCCCTGCTGCCTCCCTGGACTTACGCAGCGAGCCGTCCACTTTCCTGGTCACTCCCACTCCTCTGTGTAGCTCAGCAGGAGCAACCGATTCTGACTGTCTCACCAAGTGTCAGCCACACACTCCTTCCGGGGATGTCCTCCCAGCTGCCTGCCTTCACTCTCACAAGCCTGCTCTTTTAAAATGGTTCAGCTGGCTTCCGCACTGGCTCTTTGCCTTCTGCTTTCTTCTTCTTCTCTTCACTAACCTCTGTTCTGTGTTTTCTTTCCATCTTTTCACTTTTCTTTTTTCCTAGCACTTGTGCTTCTCCCTTTTAAAATGGGAATGTGGTGCAGGTGTGCTAATTAGCAGCTTCCGGCATCAATTACGGCCATGGGCAGTTCCACACCTGTGCACTAAAGTGCAGGACTGCCTGCTTAGCGCCTGGGAACCGATCTTGCCATGTTGCCACGCCCCCCTCCTTAAAGTCATGAGTACGGTGATTAATTATTTAAAATGGCAATCAGCCTCAGACGTCACTTTACAATATCAGGTTGTATATTGATTGAGTCAAAGATATGTTAAAATAAAATAGGGCAACATCCTCCTCTGTCAACAATAGAAACAGATGCGGAGTCAATGAATAAAGTGTTTTTTTTACCTCATGGAGGTGAATGCGGGCACAACAAAAAGAAAGAACAAAGCATGGGAAAATGAAAACACTTCATGGAGCCACACTAACTAGCCCTTGAAACAAACATTGGATAGCAGAGTTTGAAGAGTTGTTGACTTGGGACACTGAGAGCTCAAGGAGGGCAAGAAGAATGAAGATGTCTGGACTGAAGGAGTTGCAAGTCCAGGAAGCTTCCAGCGGGAGGCTAATAGTGACTCTGTGATGGTAGCAGTTATAAGATGTCTGCATTCATTAAAAGAAAAAGAAGAAGAGTCCAGGAGGAGGAGGAGATATCCCTACCCCACCTGAATAAATCTGTATCGAATGTTTGATCGATGGTCTTTTATAATTCCAGAGAAATAAAGAAATAAGAGACTTAATAGTGGTCCAGTACGTAGGAGGGGGAGGGAAAAGAAACATAAGGCTAACAAAATATATTCATTTTAATTATTGCCAGCCTGGTCTGAAATGCCAGTTATAGGGAGGGTCAAGTGGAAAGTTAGCAGCTGAAAGTTTCTGGACCAATGCATAATGTCCAATGCTGGGTTTCTGAAAGACTTTGTTTGGGGAACAAAAAAGGGGAGTGAAGAAAAATGACAAGAAGGATTCAATGGGACAAGAGCCAATTAAGACAGATTAATGTTATAGCCAGACAGAACTTCAAAGGAGTTAAAAAGGTTTAAGACCGCAGCAGCATTCCTGAGAAAAGACAAGGCAACTTTAGGAAGGTTACCTTTTAAGGAATATTTTTAAGTAATATGGAATGTTTAGTTAGAAGTGAAGAGGAGTAGTAGGTATAGGGGGCCTGAGCTATGTTACTAATGATTGGACCAAACCATATTGTATCCAGGACCTGGCATACTGTTAAATGTCATTGTTGCCTCTATGGAAAATAAAGTATCACTTAAGGGAAGGGTAGTCTCACTAGGGCAAACGTGTTTCTCAAATGAGAATACATGTTTGGGGACAACTCGTTAAAAAGTCTGTAGTGAATAGTGGCAAAATCTGCTGCTGTAAAGGTTACAACCACAGGGCTTCTTCCTAAAACACCTGTCCCCAATTCCTTCAGTTTGTGAACTTTGAACTGCTATGGATTTAAGGGGAGAGCAAAACAAAAACAACAAATAACTTGATGCTTAAGAAAAAATAAAGAGCTAAAATTGCTGTTATCCATTCTAGGTCTCAGTAGCAGAAGGTAACTGAAGCTTAGTAATTAATTTGTACGCTGTAATAAGTGAGGTAACAAAAGAGACGTGCAGATACATGCATTTGAGAAATGCTTCTGTCTGCTATGATATCCTTCTGTCATTTTGACTATTGCATCACTATATGGTGCAGCAATGGCAAACAGAGCTTAAGTAAGTATTGTCATCTGTGTATTTACTATTTGTTGATGTGCTGCTGCTGTATTCTGGCATTGCATATTTGCATTTCCAATTTAGACAATAAAGTTAACTTCTTTAAATTATTAGATTTACATTCAGAAGTTGTGCATCCAATTTTTTGCAAAATTCATTCATGGTTGTCTCCAAACATACATATTATGCATATAGTTAAGTGAGACTAGGAGGAAGAGACCTGTAAAATTAATAATATACATTAAGTGGTGTAAATAGGATATCCACTGCTGCAACCATTCCAAAAATCCAGTTGTAAATCAAAAATAAATGTGGAGGATCCCATTGTACTCTCTTCACCGGGGCCCAACCCAACCCCTCAGAGCCCCTACATCGCCTGAATGACACTAACAGTCAGCTTCTAGAGAACCTAGGTGATGACCAAAGGTGGGGTCAAAGAGAAAGCAAACAAAAAAACAACAATGCATCACATATCAAAAAGCATGCAAAGGGAGCCCGAAATACAGAAGCAATTCATAAAATGGAAAAGACACAGCACTAATAAAACTAGTAATAATGATAGTGGTGAGAATTTCAAAGTCACCAGTACATTAGAAGACATTTGGTTTTTAAATAACCACATGCAGACATAAGTAAGCATTAGCATTGATTTCGGAGTCCATCTGTGAAGAGTCTGGAGAAGAGCCTGTGTCATCCACAGACAGGTGGTCACAATAGCAGGACTGTTAGAAATAAATATGGTGACAGCCCATTGAAGAATTCTAACCTGAAGATGGAGACTATTATGATAGCAAGGTGAACAATCATTCAGAAAGTTTCAAAGCTTTGTTTGTCTTAGTGGAAGTGGCATAACAAACGTGATGATCCCAAAATAGAGTTTGAGACACACAGGAAGTACCAAAAAAAGGTGTAGCTCTTATTTCTGTCATCCTCCTAATCGTACTTTGTACTGAAGCTACCATAGCAAGAAAAGCAGTGAATGAAAAGTGAAAAGAACATAGTTAAACAGCTATCAGCAACATTTGAAGCATAATTCCTTTGCTTATTCTTACATTGTTGTGTTGCACATTAGTTTTATGTGTACTCTTAACTTTCTAGACAAAGTTTAAAGTCTGTTTAGAAGTTTCTTTATTTTTTTAAAGGAACTGTCCAAAAATAAAATAATTTTGAACTGTTTTGTTATAGCACTCGACAATTTTACTTTGAATAAATCTTTTTGCATCCATAGTTAAAGTATTTTGTGATTAACTGCTGATAATTAACCTGTGGTTGAACTCAGCCAGGCTCTGTTGGACATGGTGAAATCATCAATGCAGCCCAGCACAACTTTTCTGAAATGTGGAAGATCAATTTTTAACAGACTTTTGAACCAGCATGGCATTATTATTTTTGATACAACATTCTCCAGAATTGATATAGTAAGTTAGTATGACATTTTGCTGTGATACACAGTAGTGTAACTACATTATTATAATGTCCTGTCATAAGTGCCTCAGTTATTAATATGCATTATTTGCTTTCTAAATACGGGACATAGACAAATTTCTATGATATAGCATTTCAGAGTTAAAATCCTGCTGTATTTTGGATAGTTGGTTTAGAAGTGTTGTGTGTGTAACAGTGGAAAACATTTGAACAAATAGTTACTGTGTGCTTAAATGGCCGAGCCTGTGTTAAACTGATGCCCTCACTTTTATTTAGATTGCCAATTTCCACAATTCATTCAACAGAATTTTTTTTAAATTAAAAATTAAACCTTCCTTACATAATCAAGGCCTATATCCTAAGGTCTCTGTGGTGAAATATAAATACCGTATATGACACATGAAGTATCAATGTGAGCGTTTCATGTAAATATTACATCTGGATATAAGATCATCTGCACTTTATTACTCTGATGTCTGCAATTTGTTTAAATTATAAAGGACATTTGGAGCAATGAGAGGTATGCAATCCTAGAAGTGTCATCAGGGGTTCAGATGGATGGTTGTAAAATTGTTTTGAATGTGGAAGACTACCAATCATATTAAATTATTTTAATAATTCTGTATGCCATGTGATATTAGTATTATTGTTAGGGTATGCAACTATTTTCTATAATCATTTGTAATGCTAAAATAAAAACTGGATAATGAACTATATGTACTGGTTTCTTGTCAGGAAACATAGAGAAATATATATCTGCATGCACATCTTTTTATTGTATTTAACACTTGAAAAAAGTTTTCTTTTGAAGTCACAAAATTGCAGCTTTTTTATTTATATAGCACTTAACCTTGGTAGGTAACATTCTAAAAATATTTACATGTACACTGCAACCTAGTGAAACCAAAGTCTGTCTGTGGTTATTTCATAAATACTAATTAAAATAAAATTCATTCTTAAAACTGAAACACTTCTTTTTCCTTTTTGTATTTTACAAGTATACAATATGTTAACAAGTGTACAACAATGTCTCATAATAGTTAGCAAGGTTTGGAACCCAGTAACCATGAAACTCACTTTAAAAAGAAACCTTTCAGGTAAAAGGAACTGTTCTACTGTTTCTGCCTTGTTAGTTTTAGTCTGTGCTATCTAAAATTTTGTTTGATTTGAAGTTTATTTCTAGATGGTTAGTATTTGAAAAGAGTGTGCTCCCATCCTCAAATACAGAAGACTGTAATTTCCATTCTTCACTGTTTTGCTAGTCTCTGTATAAAATTGTTTAAATATTATGGAAATGTTTAATTTTAATGAACTTTTCACAAAAGTCAAGATGATACTGTACAAGTATGTTTGTAGACATTTTTCATTCATTTGAACTTAAAAAAAAAAATGCTAATGCAAGCCTGGAAGCTTTGTAACAAATAGGCTCAGTTTAATAATATCTTCCCTGCCAGCTGTGGAATTTGCAAGAAGAACCAGGATCAGCATCTTCTACTGCTATGTGATACCTGCAAGCTGCATTATCATCTTGGCTGCCTTGATCCACCTCTTACAAGAATGCCAAAGAAGACAAAAAATAGTTACTGGTAAGCCTAAGGTTCACTTCACTAATCTGTGTGTATTAGTATTTATATATATATATATATATATATATATATATATATATATATATATATATATATATATATATATATATATATATATATATATATATATATATATATATATATATATATATATATATATATGTATATGTGTATATGTATATGTATATATATGTATATGTGTATATGTATATATATATCAAGTTTTTGCAGATGTGATATTAAGATTCCTGCTGATGTGTTCTTTTAATATTTGTGTACATCATCTTATGTTTAATATTTTGCTCACAGTAATCTAAATATATAGTCCTCTGTAGGAGCACAGAAAAGGCAAATGTAAGAGTTGTGCTTTAAATTAAAATTATGTTATGGTTTAAAGAAAAAATGACATGTTGCAGAATCTTTGGTAGGCTCTGCAGTCCAAGTTGGTCTATAGTTTATACAGTTTTTTTTAGCTGTGATGACTAAACTAATGATGTAATACAGCTACAGTATGTTATTCATTGCTTTTGAATATTCTTAGGTACAGTATTTGTTTTTTATTTTTTTGGTTAAACAGTTAAGTTCTATAATTGGTTTGAAATATCGCATTCCCATAAAATCATAAAAATATAACTTAACAAACGATGTGCTGTTGTATTTATTTTGACTTTGAGACTTTTGACTTTGAGTTTATTTATTGTAATTATACTTTCGTACAACGAAATTCTGATGACCACTTTCCATGTGCAGCACTGAAAAATAGGTAACAAATAAACACCACAATAAGACAATTATTCAGATAATGAAGAAAAGTAATGAGAAGAAAGCAGCATATATTCAATTGCCATATACAAAATAACATTATGTACAGCTTAACAAAATATATATCATACAATATTTAAAGTGTCAATATGCATTGCCTAAGAATAAGTTCCTTGTATATGTTATAAATGTTAAGGTAATATGTATATATATGTGTGTGTCTACAGTTTATTGTATATTTTATGTTTATATTATAGTTCCTGTGAACTGGAGGAGTATTGGGTTTGGAGAGGTGTGATGGAAATCATTGCTCTTGGGGAAAAAGCTATTTCTCATTCTGTTAGTGCGTGATTTGATTGCCCTAAACCTCTTTCCAAGACAAGTAGTGGGGCAAACAGATGGTGACCTGGATGTTTTGTATCTCTGATTATGCTGCTAGCCTTCGTCTGAAGTCAGATAGCATAGATGGTCTCCATGTTTAGGAGGTCTACCCTGATGTTTCACTATGCAGCCTTCATCACATGGTGTAGCTCAATAGGTGAGGGTACTTTGCATTGCATTAGGGTAGATGGTGATTAAAAGCTGCTAAGGCAGATAAGCCTGTCTCAGTTTCTGAGAAAGTATAGTTGTTGTTGAGGTATAATAAGAGTTGTTAAACCTAGTGAGAACCTTTGTTATATAGACTCCTAGGAACTTAAGAATCTTCACACTTTCCATTGCATTGCCATGGATATGAAGGGGGAGATTTGATCCTGTATATAAAAAAAATAATTTATAAGTTTGTTTTTTGGTAAGTATTAATAGCTACTTGCTACAGTATTGTACTATTGCATTATCTGTATGCTCTTCTTTACCAGTTCCTTCCCTCCTCTCAAAAGATTGATCTGCTTCTTATTACAGTTTGATCTTTTTTAAAGAGTTTAATTGATGAACTTTTATTTTCATGTTTGAAATAAATATAAAGTGAGTTTTTGCTGACTTCATAACATGCCTCTGCATGTTGTTTTACAACTGACATAAATTAAATTGCAGTGCTTTTTAGATATTTTAAAACCTTTTTAAAAGTTTCAAATGTTAGACAAATAAAAAATAATGCTTTCTCATTTTCTTTGACCCTGTATATTTAATTGCAAAATTGTATGCTTAAGATCACAAACGTTTATCAACAAATACTTTATCTTAAATATGAATCAAAGTATGCCACTTGTGTAAGAATTCAGACCTGTATGTTCTTTATAGTTTCTATTTTTCACATCTGAAAAAATTTACTCTAATGAACACTTCTGTGTAAAATCGCTAGTCTATTTATAAATCATCTATCACACTGTGAATCTGAAGGCAAGGTGTAAAAATGAAGATTTGATGAAACATTATAAGGCATTCTGAGATTATCAGAATAAGACCTTAGCCCCTCATTTAATGTGTAGCTTATCTTTGGTTCTGCCTGTCTTCATCTTTTACTTTTCTGTAATTATAGGTCTGCATTCGTGTGATCGAATAGTTCATTGAAATAAAAGAGGGTGCTGTGCCTCGAGAATTGTGCTTCCTTCGTCTTTCTGAAAGCCATTTTGTATAGTATATTTGATATTTTTGTCTTTGTTTATGTTTGCCTTGATTTTTTTTGTCTGCATATTTTTGACCTTGCTTTTGTACTATAGCCCTTAATATATTTTCAAGTTGAGAAGCCGATGCTGCTCTTTCTCCTGCGTTACTCATTCTTATTTGGTTCAAACTGTTCAATGTGACATTACGTCATTTTCCTCTTCATCCTCCAGACGTCCTCACCACTCAGTTAGGGGGTGTTGCCCTGAGCTGTGTTAGTGTTAGCTCAGTGCTGGAAGAATTGAAGCTGCATTACACTGCCTACATACACCCTACAAAGCCCTCCTGGTTCAGTCACCTCTATGTGGAGATTACAAATCATTCCAATGTTTATATTAATTTCTATGGCCTTTCTAGTTTTCTTCCACATGTCAAAGGCAGGCACGTTAATATGGCTGCAGCAGTACTTTTTCCCCAGTGATGGTCAGTATATTTTTGTGTGCAGACTTGCTTTGAAATGAAATGACACAATGTCTAGGATTGTTACTTTGTCCTGGCAAAATAGTATGGGAAAGTAATTTGGAAAAAGAAAGAAAAAGCTAGTCTGCAACAAGTTAAATCAGACTAGATAACTAAATTCACATATTGGCAAAGATTATTTAGGCCTTAGAAATATTGATGAAATTTAAGGAATTTCAGTTTTGCCTACAGGTCAGAGTTGGTAACTATGACATCACTCATAGACTGTAGTCTAGAAATTAGATGAAAAATAGTTTTAATTATATTTTAAAGACAAGCTCAAAAATGTGTTGCGTAAATCTATAAAGCATAGTATAATCTGAGAAAAATAGATCAGGTGCTGTAAGTTGTAAACGTTTGAAGCTAGTAACATTAAACCCACATTAAAAAAAAAAAAAAACTTTATTGAGAATTAACACATTTTAAATGAGAAAATGTTGCCTTATAAGGATGTAACTGAAAATAAGTAGCATGTTGATTAATAGGAAGAGTTTATATATTGTAAATATGACTAGATTTTGACGTACCAGACATGTTTAGGTCAAGTTTTCACAATGTTGCCGGCTATACTGAACACTCACTTTGAAATATTATTTATAAGAGTTTATTCATTTTAAGCTTATAATCTATCTTCACTGGGATTTTTATTGTAAATAATTGCAGTTATGTTATTATGTTCTTTGTAGCATTCATGTAGGGCTTTGCAGATCTCTTCACTTGATTTATGGCTAAATGGCAGTTGTCAATACCAAAAGCAGGGCTCTGGCTATCTGGGATCACAAAACACAAAATGAACATTCCTTTTCAATGAAAATTAACCAAACAAATTACTCTATTATTTAACACTAAATCTAGGATGCACTTCTTTTTTGCAAATAGTTTTGGGAAAGTGGAAAGTCTCCTCTTCACAGTAGAAACTGATACTTGCTTTCTTCGACTTGCTGTGCTTAAAGCTTTTCTTGATGGTATTGTTTTGTGAGGAGCCTATCACATAAGCTGGTGACCTTCAGAAACTTGTCTTCTGATTGGGTTATGGCTTTTATTCTACCAGATCTCTTCCTATCACTGTTTCTTCCAGTTTCCAGTTGCCTTTGGATTGTTTAGGACACCATACTCACTGTCACCTTGAATTGTTTTGCAGTTTCTGTAAATGATAGGCCTCCACTTCTGGAGGTGGAGTCTATGGTAATAATGCTTTGTTTCATTTCATTTCTTAATTGCTGATTTCTTACCATTATAACTGGCATATTTTCCAAGTAGTACTTCAGGGGGTGTAGTAACAGTCTGCTTCAACTCTGCTTTAAGACAGATAGAGTTTTTAATTAATCAACAGAAGTTGGGATACCTGTGCAAATTATTTGCTTGCAGACTGAATTTACTTTAATTGCTACAGAATATGTGTAGGTTGTAACCTGTTAGTTGTTCCGTGAAGAAGGCCTATTTGTAATATTCCGATATTTCCTTTTTTTCAGTTTTTGCTAACCTAAACTTTAAATTTAAACTTTTGCCAGTTTGCTGCTTACCATATCACAATTTTAGATCATTCATTGCTTATTAGCTGATGAAATATGAAGAAAAACTGGAAAAGCTGAGGTGTTCTAAAACTTTTGACCAGTCATGTACCATTCCAATACCTTGGGTATTAACATGGAGTTGCTTCATCTTTGCACCATTAACAGCCACCATTCTTCATGCAAGGCTTTCACCAAGATTTTGGAGTGTGTCTGGGAATTTCTGCCAACTCAGCCAAGATGAGCATTTTTGAGGTGAGGTAGTGATGTATGACAAGATGACCCAGCTTGCAATTGGTATTCCGATTCATCCCAAAGGTTTTAACTTGAGTTATGGTACACAGAACACATGTCTATTTGTTTATAGACCTGGATTTGTGAATAGGCACACATTCATGCTGGAACAGAAAAGGGCCTTCACCACAAAGTTGGAAGCACACCATTGTCTAAAGTGGCTTAGTATGCTGTACTTGTGGCATTAACAGTGCTTCACTGGAACCAAGGGGCCCAGCCCAAATCCTGAAAAACAGCTCCAGCCCATTAACATTCCTGCACGAAATTTTCAGTAGGCACTATGAAGTCTGGAATGTAGTTCTTCTGGCATCGGCCAAACACAGATTAATCCATCAGACTGCCATCAGATAGTGAGTGATGCAAGAGAGGTCAGGATATTTTATGCACAGTGTGTTTCAGAACTTTGAGTTTGCGTAATCTGTTAATTCATGGCTGAGCTGTTGGTGCTCCTAGTTGCTTCCACTTCACAATAATAGCAGTCACAGATGACATGAGCAGATCTAGCAGGGCAGAAAATTCACATGCTGATTTGTTGCAAAGGTGACTTTATAGGACAGTTCCATGTTTAATGTCACTGAGCTCTTCAGTATTACTTATTGTTCTGATATTGTTTGCCAATGAAGACTGCATGGTGGGTGTTTGCTTTTATGCATCTGTTGTTAATGGGTGTGGCAGAAATAGCTGACCTCAATAATTTGGATGAGTGTCCACATACTTTTGGCCATATAGTGTACAGTATGTGATGCCACAGCTTTCTCTCAGTAGGCCATGCCTGATAATTCCTCCTGAGGGAGACACTAAAGGCCATCTTCTGTACATGTCAAAACCACTTCTAACTTGTTCCTCTCAATCTAAAGCAGATGCTGTTCTATGCTGAGATTTTCCTGTATTGTTCACTTCCTTAGCCATTATGCTAAACCTGCATAGGGACCTTAGATCATCTGCTTGTACCCATGATCTCATTATTTAAATAACTACCCTGAGCTTGTTACAATAGGTGAGAGTAAAGATGCAGATTGATTTATAAATTGAAAACTTTGTACTAGGACTTATTTATGTATTTCATATATTTTTACATATTCAAAGAAGAAGATGAGTGTATCTGCACTGCATAATGAAGTAGCACGTAAAATGCATCAGGTTTTTTTCTTTTTGCATTTTCTTTGTTTATCTTGTAGATTCACCGCAAATGTATTTTGTGTAGTTTTTGTGTGTCAGATGCTGTAATTGATCTCCTTGGAAATAATAAAATGTCTGTTTATCTGTCTGTCTGTCTATCTGTCTATTTTTTCCTTTATATAAAATATTACTGTGCTATTTATTTTGTTTTACTATTACTCTGGGCAAGCAAAACAATTCTTTTTATAATGTATTTTACTTTATAAAGACCTACTGACATTGGTGAGGTGAGTGTTGCCTATTGTTGTTTTATCATGATGAGTAATAAATCTCTATGTTTATATTAAAGTTATGATTGTTATCTTCAGTGTGCCTGCAAAGGAAAAAAGAGCTGAAAGATAATGAAAAGATGTTACTTTTAAAGAAATGCTTGTTCTCTTAAATGGAACACCTACCAGGTCTGCAGTTTTTTTCAGACTGCTGAAAACCTTCTGTGTTAAAATCAGACATTATGAAAAGGTTTTTTTTCTGCTTCTAAAATCATCTTCAACCTTTGGCACATTAGAAGACTTTGATCTTTCAATAAAGAAGCAAGTCTTTTATTTAGAGCTATGTCGCTTAAGCACAGTTCACTATGGTGAGATCACCATTTATGTATTTAGTGGAAGGGCCAGTATTTTTCTTTTATACTTAGTTAAGTTTTATAATAGAACTCTTCCTATTTACAGAATAATTATTTCATAGCTTTGTTCTTTAATAACTTAAAATAATAGTAAATTCATCTTTTCATAAAAACCTTACATATATCTTAACATATTTAGCACAGTTGACTATTTAGTCTTATGCTTTGAATTATTTCTTGATGTTTTCATTTTCTTTCAAACTTTCATTTTATAACTGCTCCGAATGTTTTGACATATTATATTTTTGATTTTAAGCCAGAAAGACTAGTGTTTGAATGGTCATTCTATATAAGATGTATTGTGCACAATGTAACATTTTTAGACTCCTCTTTCCTTCGTGATTCCTAACAATAATTATGGTAATGTAGGAAAACCTTAACATGAGTCATTTAATGCAGATTTGTTTCATGAAGCAATTGTGCAGTATGTACAACCTTGTAGTCTTTGTTGCCTAAGAAAGCCATAAGCCACAACAAGGTGATTCTGAGTATTATATGCCATTCAGTCACCTTAACTGGGGGTTGACATTGCTGGCTTTAAGAATCCAAGAATCATCACTATTAATAAACCATTACTATCAATTATTAATAGTAAATGTTAATAACTATGTATCTGAGAAAAAGTTCCCTTTGTTGGGTCCTCAGGCTGTCATTTTTGATTGAGATGAATAAGAACTACAGTTTATATATATATATATATATATATATATATATATATATATATATATATATATATATATATATATATATATATATATAGTTTGTAAAGATAGATAACATTAGGATTTTTTCGTCTACAGTGCCTTGTTCATTTAAATAGAAAAGATATATTCCAACCACTTTGTAACTGCCAGCCAGTGCCTACTTGTTATTTTATTTTGTCATGCTTCTCAAGTGGATATATATGTTACGTAAAGGCTCCTGAAAGTTTGACAAAAAAACTGTAAACTTTTTATGTATGCTTTATCAAAAAATTATTTTACTTTAACATTTCATTTGTTTAATTTGCATGTTGTAGTGAATTAAAGAGCATTGAGTAATCTTTTGATTTGAATTAAGCTACCCTGACTTGACATTTTAAATGGAGCATTGTTTGCTTAAGCAATGTCAAGACATAAATTAACCTGTCATAGTAGATGCCCTATAAGTATTTGTTTATTTAGATTGTAATCTTCAAAACTCAACAAACAGATCATCTAAGACAATTCATGTTATCTTACAATTTGCATTAGCATCATCAAAATTGGAGTTGCAGTGATACATAGCTTGCTTTTAATGTCTCTGGCAGAATTAAGGTGCATTTTTTTGCACTCCAATTGTGGGCCAGTTTTTTTTTTGAAGAAGGTCTTGGTGCTGAAAGAAGAGCAACTTAAAATCTAAATTTTCTCTATATACATGACCTTGCTATTATTCGTTATAGGAAACTTTCCTTTGCTTGGCACAAGGAGTAGAACAGTAAGCTTTTTCCAGCAGTCCAGCTACCACAGTGGTTTGAAGTGTTGATTCCTAATACCTATTCTTGTGCATCCTTTATAGAGTGAGAGATGGAGTCCGGGTTAAATGTTGGAGGATCAGATTATGACGCTGATTTTAGCTTTAACTAATAATTGAACAGGCTTGTTTTTTCTAGACCATTCAGTAATTTCTAGTTTAACTTTAGTCCCACTAGCCAACACAATTGTTGGCCAAAATTGCTTCAACACTAACTCAGCCAATTAATCAGTGTGATACAGTCAGATAAGTTCCTTAGACCATAAAAATGAAACCTCTAATTAGATCACCATATCGAACCCAGAATGAATAATCAGCATTCAGTAAATTAAGTTCCCATAATTGGCATTGCCATGGTTTAAAATTAAAAAATTTCTAACTATGAAAAACAATTGAAACATTTTATTGGTGCAAAGGTTTCAGACTTGCCAACAGTGTTGTTGCTATCTAGGTGTTTTTTGTCAACACTAAGAACTTTTTATTTTCTGCCATTAAAGTTATTATAGATGAATTTTATATTTATGTGCTTAGAAGCTATATGAAACTGTCACAACTATGTAGCCTGTAGTAGGCTAATTTTCTTCCAGTGTTGACAACAGGCTTGGACCACACCTAAAAGAGCATGCTTACCCTGGCTTAATAATTTAGATTTTTGTAGGAAAAGGCTTAGACATTTTCAGAAAAAAGATATGAAGGGTTTTTTTTCCAAAATATGCTAACAGAACTAAGAACTATGCTAACTTTTTAGAATACCATCTAGAGGTTAACTCTATGGTCATTAATTACAGACTGTTTATTTTTGTTTTGTTCTGACTTTTCTCCATAGTATTTAGGAGCTCCTCAAAAACTATTCGGTTACAAACATAAAATGCATCCAAAATGTAGGAGTCATAATTCAACTTCAAAATTAGATCTTCATTGAGTTTTGCCTCTTTAAACAATTTGTTATATAGTAAAACCTTACATAAAAATTAGTCTTCATTTAAAAGCATTCTACAATGTTGCTTGTGAAATATCTGTTTGTTAGAAAACAGAGCAGTTCTTGTTAATTACATTATTTTGAGAAAAGAGTTTGTTTCCTTAATGAAACCTGGTTTAAACGTGCAGATAACATTTCTTTGGTTAAGGGCTTCTATTTTTAATCTATCTTCATAAAACATGTATTAGAGGTCATGGAGACAGACAAGCATTGAGTGATTTTTAGTGATGTGATTTTAATACAACAAAATTCTAGGGCAGAACTTACTAACCTGTGTGTCTTGACACCTTGAGATGTCCTTAAGGAAATTCTGTAATTTGTTTAAGATATTGAATTTCCAATTCATATTTCAGTATGGAGCAAAAAATCTCCAGTAGGGCTGTCAAATTATGATTCTAAAACTCTTAATATAAAGAATAAGTATGTCTTCAAATATATTTTAATGTAGCTTAAATATACGAGGTACTGCACATATATGTGTACGATATGTGCGTTGTTTTATTTTTCTGTAATTTACATTTTGGTTTATGGTGTCTCCGCAAAACATCATATACTTATGTAGTGTTGTTTAAAATAAGTAGGTGAAAACGGAACTCTTGCTAAGGTGACACTTGAAAACATGGACCTTCACAAAAAACAAAGTTACCTGGGCACATAATGTGACATGATCAAAAAGAAAATGGAATGGGGCATGTGTTCATACACTCGCACACAAAAAAGATGATCCATTTGTCATTGCACAACATGTTAAACACAATGCAAAGCAAAAAAAAACATGCATAACCTGACTTGCTGAGTACTGAGGACAGGATCCAGTCTTCAGTGAATAACAAACTAAACTAAACAGAGTGGGTCTTTTTGCCCTTTAAATTTACAGCAAAATATAATACAAGTGAGCTTGTTTTGTATTTTTGTTACACCTCTGTTTTAGGAATTATGTGTCAAGCTACAAGCTATCTGTGATGTGCATTAGCTGACAAAGCTCCTCTAACTAATCATTGCTAACTTTAAAAAGGTTCTTTAAAATTGTAACTTTAAAGCTGTTTTGTTGTGGCTAAAATTGTTTTTTTAGTCAAATTCTTGGAGACGTGTATAGCCCCAATACCTCATAGCCAGGTGATGCTGCCCCCATTGTTAACCTTGGTTGTGGTAGCTCCAGATTATATTATGCTTTCAGCAACATAGATTTTTTATTTTGATTGGTGAAAAGGCATATTAGGTATAATTAAGAAAAATACTGAATAAAAACTTTTCGCCTCATTTCCAGAAATTCAAAGCTGGCATGGAAGCTGAGTCGTTCAGTTAGACAATGATCTAAAACACAGGTACACTGTTGTGGTGTATAATCAAGAATGTGAATGTCATTGATTGACTCAGTGAGCATCCTGATTTGAATCTCGTCAATAATCTGTGGAAGTATTTTAAAATTGATGCCTATTATTCCCCATAAAACTTTACTAAGCTAAAGCTGTTTTTAAGGAGTAATAGGTAAATACTGTTTCATCAAAATTAACAAAATTTACAGACTTGTACAGAAAGATTTGTTTCTGTTATGGCCTCTAGTAGCAGTGAAACTGCAAAGTATTTACACAGGGAAATGCATCTGTATAGACTGAGAATTTTTTAAAATTATTATTTCTGTTTTACTATTTCTTTTAATTTTTCATGGCTTCCTAATCATAAAAATGTGTATGTATGTAATAAAATTTCCCCGTCTAATGAATCAAAATCCTGGGCAGTCAGACACTCTTAAATGTTTTGGGAGCTAAATTATTTTTTAAGACATTGTATGATGCTATGTTTCATGTATGTTAAATTCCATGTATTTGGTTAATGATTTATTTTACAATAGTGTTACATTTAATTATTTGTTTATGGTAAAGTCATAATTAGGTGGCCAATGTGACCATATACTGGATTAAGCTGAGTTAGAAATGAATCAACTGAATGATAGTCACACAGATTGGTGACATTGAAATTCTGTGAATGAAAGGCAGTTTGACTCCAGACTCTTAGATCTTCTAAACCGTAACATAATCTTAACAAGAAAAAAATATAATAAGGGTTTGTTTATAATAATGTTAATCTGAGTATACTGTCAAGTCATTCATACCAGACACATAACCAACCTGTGTTTTGTACAAATTTCACATTAAAAGAAGAATGTTGTATACTAAAATGAGCCTTTGTAATAATTTTATTAATAAAAATAATGTTAGTAATAAAAAATCACCATATTCAGTATGTTCATTTATGGTGTTCTTTACGGTATATATTTTTTATTTCCTTTTAGTTTGAGTTAAAAACATCCCTTTGAAATAGAGGGGAAGTCTGTTGCCTATTGCTATTGATTTGTTTTGTTGTATATCCTTGAGTATAAATAATTGGGTTACAAATACTAGTAAGTCTATAGCTGCTAGTAAGGTATCCATCTGCAGTAAAGTGTTAACTTTTGGTCATTACTTTCAGGTGTCAAATGATTGAAAAAATAATGTTTCCAAGTTAAGCCATAAAATGCTTTTTGGTGTTAAAATATTCTCAAATATACCTTCATGCATTTGTTCTGTTTCCCTTTTTTTTAGCAAAGTATATAAAAAAAAATATTTTATACTGACACACCTGTCTGCAAAGGCTAATGGTAATGTCCATAACCTCACAAAAATTTGTAGAAATAATTAAAAAATGGTGCGTCACTCTGCTACTTCATACAGTATATTATTTTCTGCATCCTTTATCTAGTATCCTACACATCAATTAATTGTTCATTAAGATATCAATTATATCCATTGTAGGACTGTGAGAAAAATATCGAAGAACTTTTGAACCTTCTTTGGTTTCAGCATTAATAAGATTCTTAACTTTAAACCCAAATATTTACTTCCAGCTTTTAGTTCACGGTTGTGTTTTTCTAATAAATATCTACACATATTAATCCCAGCTAAGGAAATTTTTCTTCTTTTTTTGTCACAGTCCCACTTTCTCTTTGCATGGTTTTCTCAACCTGCATTTTTTTTTCTGCCTTCATATCTCTGTCTAATCATATTGAACAGAAAAATACTATTCAATCTGCTAAAATACATGAATATATGACTACTAAATTGGCCTGTTATATGTAACGATGAAGCTGTAACTCTTCTGTCAGATCTTTATTATAATATGTTCAATATTTTTAGCCATTTTCGCAGATCAGGTAAATTATATGTGTGTATTGCTTTGAAATTATTAAATTATATTTTTAGGTAATAAAGGTTATCAAAGGCTTTGTGCTTTTTCTGAATTTTCAATTAACATAATAAAATTTTTGCAGAAAAACAGCACAAAAAGTCTTCCATGTTTATATTTGCAAAGTTTAAAGAAACAATGAGCAGCGAGTTAGCACTTGTTAAAGTTGTCATGTCCAAATTTATTTTAATTAATTCCACACATAGTAATATTTACAAATGTAACATATTTTTGTTGCTTTCTTTATATCATGTAATCAGTAAGAATATGCTTTACTTTTTTACATTGGCCAAGAACAGAAAATCGGTTGCCAAGCAACTAAGACTATGGGCAAATGAGTGTCCACTAATTAAAATACTACCAAATCTACAAGAAGGGATATTATTATTTTTAGTTCTTGAATTCACGTGTTGCTATCATTTTTTTCAGTAGTAGAATTTTGCTGCCACCTTCAGTTTTATACCGAAAGCTTTGAAAAAAGTTTAAGGATCTTTAACAAACTTGCGTTATTACATAGTTTCCAATTGCTGTATTTTTTGCCAGATTTTAAGCAAAGCATTTTAAAGAAAGTGGTTGTTAAATAAATTAATGCAGGTGGCGTGTTACAGGGCACTGAAACATGTTTAATAAAAGGTTAGTAAGGTTAGTTCTAATCCACCAACATGTAAGAAATACATTATCTATAATTATAGGACCATCAAATAAAGGCAGGTTTTGGTGGTTTGATTGTTTTCTGGTGATTTTGTACAGTTTATATAAGGTGCATTGCAATGCATAACCCTGTGAACAAGTGAGGCAGTATTTGACCAACAGAAAAGCAGCTGTTAATTTGAAATCAGTTTTGATGTATGATTGTAAAGACAACAGATTTTCCTTTTTTACAATGGACTGTCAAGTGTTAAAAACACCCTTAAAATGTGTAATTTAACATTAAAATAGTGTAAACACTGTCTTTTTCCGTTCAAGTGAAAAGGTGTAGATAATGATCAGAAGAGCAAATAAACTGGTTCTATTTGTACAATGTAGGACTGGTGGTGTGTTGTAATGGATGAGGCTTTGGACTTTGAACCCTGAGACTGTGAATTCAGATCCCACTAAACACTGTGAGTAGGGTTGTCAAGATGCCAAAATTTTAAACTTGATACAATACTGAAATTCAATACCATTTTTGGTACCCAATACAGTATATAATGTAACTCAATAAAAATATATTTAAATAAAATGCAGTTCTGTATGCATTAAAATCTTTACATTGATGAAAACAAATACTTGTTCTTATGATTTTAATATTTAACTACAGTAATAGTCAATAGCCTTGGTTTTAACCTTAATACACTTTATGGCCCATCCTAAAAAATCCAGTTCAGATTTATGCGCATTCAAAATCATACAAAGGCAGATTTGAATTTTGACTGTAAAGAAACTGCAACAAAACAGGACTTTTAGTAAAGTAGAAAAATCAGCACTTTTTATAATACAGTTCAAAGACAACATCATCTACACCATTGGGCAGGAGCCACCTTGAATATAATACCAGTCTTCGCACACACATGCACTCACACCCACAGGATCAATTCAGAGTTGCCATTTAACCTAACAGACATTTTTTTCAAATGTGGGATGTAAAAATTAGATTATAATTAAGAGCACAAATTTCACCAAGTTTTTGTTTCCAGTTTTGTTGCAACATTTTTTTTGTACTTCTGCTGTCGTGAATCTGTGACTCTTCATCATTATTTTCTGTAATAAGTTTGCATTTCTTTAATTTTCTCAAGATTCAGTGGTTTTTCTCCTATATCCCAAAGACACTCATTGTACATTATTTCATTGGTATGTTACTTAATTAATATAAATTACCCAATTTTAGTGGGCATGATTGGGTTGTTAATGGGCCCACAAATGGACTACTGTCTCATGTACGAATGCTTAATTGCTGTTGTGAGGGTTAGGCATTGGTTCCCCTCAACATAAAAACAGTCAAAGTAAGTTCATAAAATGGAAGTGACATGCTTATATTTTTATTAAAGCAAAAAAAAAAAAGAAAGAAATTCGTTACAGTTTATTGATTTAGCTTTTAACCATATTGAAGGTAATTTAAATGTTTTTAGTAATTACGTCTTTACCTTTATTGTTAGGATCATGTTAAAGCTGAATCTATTAATTTTCTGTCAATTCATTTATCATTCTTTGTAGGCAATGTTCAGAGTGTGATCAGGCAGGTAGTAGTGACATGGAAGCAGACATTGCTATGGAAACCTTGCCAGATGGGACCAAACGATCAAGGCGGCAGATTAAAGAGCCAATAAAATTTGTTCCACAGGAAGTGACTCAAGACCCAAAGAAGATTATAATAAGAAATACAGTAAGTAGTGAATTCAGCATTGTACCCTATGATACATTTGTTAGATAACATTTAATTAGTATATAGTATACAATTGGGGAAATCCTGGATTTTTTTTATGGTGGGGAATAATTATAAAGTGATTAAAGTGAGCTAAAATGAATACTGTATTCGTATCACTAGTCTTGGCAGTTTTTATTGTAAGAATCTCATTTAGGTAGGTCAAAGTGAAAAACTAATGTTGAATTCAGTTTTGTAGTTTAAATCCAATTGAATAGTGTTAGGTTTAGAGCAAAGAATGTAGAAAAAACTACTTGTTAAAAATTTTTACATGGGTAGACAACACATGTTGATTATTTCAATCAGAATGTGTTGTGTGGTTAATTGCAGATTACATATAACTGTAATGTGAAAGTTAGTTATTCTCTAATTGAATTGCTCTGTTTGTAATGTATTTACCAAGATTACCAGTAATGCATAATTTTAAAAGTTGTGTAACTGTTATTTAAAATTTTGCATGCTGTTGGATAATGGTATCAAGCAGAGATAATTTGCTCTTTAAAGATATATGTCTAATGTTTTTGCTTTTGCTTATGTTGTATATTCATGTTGTGTTACAACTAAGATCTCTATCGGCAGCAAAAATGTACTTGTGTGGATGCTGTGTTATTCATTTATTTGTTTCTTTGTGATTAATTTTGTGTCCTTTTCCCTCTTTGAACAGGCATTTATATATTTCAGTAAAGTGGGTTTTTTTTATTTTTTTATTTTTATGCATAGAGTGTTATGTTTTAAACAGAGAAAGAAGACAGATAAGTCAATGTCACACAGTGCTATTATTTATCATTATTGTTTTTACTTATCATCCTCTGCCATTCCCAGATCCTTTGAGATTGTTCTGTTTTGCTTCTTCATGAAGGAGATCAAGACAGAGAGATAAAAATTCTAGAAAAAGTATTTTATAATGTTTTCTATCTTTTGGGACAATTTTAAAAACTTCAGAAGTATACTGTAGAGAATGGAACATATTTTAAAGAATACTTAATGTGAGATGCATTTCAAAAAGCACTAAAGAAAGAAAATATCAAAGAAGAAGTATATATGCATGAACTGTAAGACGTCCCTTTTTTACAAAAGGTTACATAGTATACAGTGAGAAATTGACTGGAATATCTTGTCAAGTTTGTACCATACATCAGCTTTTTTTCATTCTCATTATGTTTTTGGTAAGAGAATGTATGTTTGTGAGTGTGTTCTCATGCGTTTGGCATATGTGTGACTATTAATGCATGTGAATGTTTGTTAGAAAAGTTAATGTACTCCTATAGGATTTTTGCAATGGTAAGAAGAAGCCTACAGTCCTTGGGAAAAATTAAATTTTCAGTATCCAGAGGTTGCAGGTCTGATATGTGTAATATATGCATAGTAACGGAAAGTACAACTTTTAGTTTGAGAAATTTTTAATAAATTTGTATTTCCTAGTCCTGAGCTGATAAACAGAAAATACCCAAGTTTCACTGGACATTTTCATACCATCATTTTTAAAGGAAAATATTTTTTACGATTAAAGTTTTTTTGCTTTCAAGTACAGGAGGCTCAAAACTGGAGGAATTTGGAAAAGTAATATTATGTTATCTGCTTTGTTATGTAAATCTTAGTGTCCCACAAATAGCCAAAAGATCCAGCATGGGAATTTTTTGGCAACAGCTAAACGTCATGAGGCTTATTTGCCACATGTCACAAAAAATAATTCACTCATCAGTAATATTCAATCTGGTAAAGTTTTCTTTAAAATGATTTGTGTCACCTTTCAAGGAAATAATCTTTAATGATTTGTTGTCAAACATTTTAAGGGAGTTGTGACATTTTTTAAATGAAAGCATAGACACTCACTGGCCACTTTATTAGGAGCACCTTACTAGTACTGAGTTGGACCCCCTTTTGCCTTCAGGACTGCCATAGTTCTTTGTGGCATAGATTCAACAAGATGCTGGAAACATTCCTCATGGATTTTAGTCTATATTGACATGATAATATTACGCAGTTGTCCTCCATTATGCAAACTTTCTGTTCCACCACATCCCAAAGGTGCTCTGTTGAGTTGAGTTCTGACTGCAATGACCTCATTGTCATGTTCAAGAAACCAGTTTGAGATGATCTGAACATTGTGTCACATCCAGGTTTAGTCCTTTGACTCTATTAAGTGCAGCTGGGATAATACAGGTGACTTAGGTGTGTAAATTAGGTTGATTGGCTATTCTAAGTCATTTTTCTACAATTAGCAGGAATTTCTGATAACCAGAACCTTACAGACTGTCTGGTTCTAGTTGTTCTTCTATTAAAATAAAGAGCTCTAAAACATTCCCTGGTTCAACTTGGTCACTAGAACTAGTGGAAATTTTGCTTAAATTGACCTTTCAAAATGTAATGTTTTCCAGAGATGGAATGGCTTCCAGTTCAGTATGAATTTGTTGATGCTGCCTGGACCAGTCACACTTAAACCATTACTGGAATAAGAATGTTCGGAAAATGAATTATTAAAAAGTAATGAAGATTTATGCATATGTATTTACCATAAAAAGGTGTGATGTAACATGAATGATTGAAGGAAAAGTCAGCAGAGAAATATATTGTGTACAAATCTGTATTCCTGCAACACTTTAAACTCTGTGTCTTTTACAGTGAAAAATACATAATAATGTATGAAACAAATATTTTTTATCTCCGCCATATGCTTTAGACAAGTTGAAGTGGCTATTAATCTATAACACTGGTTTTATCAGCTTGACATCAGCCCAAAATGGGGATGCTTGTTTACAGAAAAAAAATATTAAATAACCTACTTTATTTCTTAAATGCTTTTCTCCACCCTTATGACAGCCCGGTGCTCCTCTTAAGGATTGTGACCTTGAAATTAAGAACTACTGTGAAAAGTCGCATAGAAGGCAGTGTTACTAGAGCAGTGTTAAAGTATTGGTCAGTTATTCCTACTTCTAATAACAATTTACAAATAACACTTTCATCTGATTTCTAGAAAAAGGTAGAATGAGAGCACACTTGTTCTGGATGGTTGTTCTGGGTAGTTTACTTATAGTGTACGATCATGAAACCATTGGAATTTTCTTTAGATCTTCATTAAGTACTCATACAATTGTGATCAAATATTCAACTAACTAACTAACACAATCTACTTAAACTAATAACACACAAACAAATGTACTACTACTTCTTGCAAGTAAACCCATTGTTTAAACATTCATATTAAGAAAATGTATGTGAACTTCTAGGTTGTTAATTTTTTCAAAAACTAAGTAGTGTCTATGTTCCAATCTTTAAACTGAGGCTGCATGTCCCAGTCCTATAAAAATGACACAGTAAATGTATTTTCTGACAGTTTGGTCCTCTTGAGAAAGATCTGTTCCTGTGATTTGTGAATCAATCAATCTGTCTATCATGTCCAGGTGCTGTCAGCAGTTTCAAAAACATTTTTTTTTGGCATCTGTACACAGAGATGAAGGGTTTTCTGGAAAACTACAAATTAATTAAAACAACTGCTTGGCTCCAGAAGGGGTGCTCATTATAGCAACAGTGTCATTCATGATATGCATTGCAGTTGTGTTACATGAATACAGTACCTACATAGAGCATTGCGTTTACAACCTAAAAAGCATGGTAATGAAATCTGTGTATCTCTTTATAATCGTATCAACAGTAAAACATTTAGGTGGCAATTGCAAAAGAAGTGTCTGATATCTTGCAGCAGTTTGGTGCAATGCATCACATTCCTCATAGCACAAGATTATTTAATAGAACACATATCTTCCTCTATTGCCTCCCATACCATTTCCTTCCCCAGTCCTGAAATGTGTGGCATAGACAGCATTAAAGACAAGTATTCAGAACACAGTGTTCTCTTACATTTGGCTGACTTTTAATATTCAATACATTTTAGATCTTGAATGGGATTGTATACTGTAGCGTTATTGTTTTGTGAGTTAGAAAATTAAACTATTACTAATTTATTTAAGTACAATATCAATTTCTACAAGTCATTTCTGAAAATAATAAATTGAATGTTAACATGGTTTTGTCATTTACTGTTTATTTTACTGTGGATCCTAAAAACGTGTGATTCTAATTGAGTACAAAAAAACTAAGCACAGTATCTGAAAAAGCCAGTGTTTAAATAGACCCCATGTCTTTTATGTAAGTATATGTTTTTGTAAATGCTAGTGTAAAGTTTATTTTAAAAGAATGGCATCCTCATACATTTATTATTTCAATTGTTCATTGTTTTTTTCAGTACTGTTTGTTAATTACCTACAAATTTATAAGAAACATAATTTATTGAGAAATATGCACATTTTATAAATTGCATGTTTAATTTGAATGATAATTATGATTCATTTTATGATCTACTTTATTCTTTACTTACAGTATGTTTTGCTATTGATAAATCAGGTCAGATAAACATGTGTCAGTTTAGTGCCGAATTAATGTTGTTTGGCTGTGCTGGTACAGGAAAAAGGTAATGGTAGTAAATTTAGCAGCCAATTGGCAGCATATTAGCAGTTAGCACTTAAAGTGATAACCATTCCATCTGCTGTGCGTTTATTAGCCAAAGGCAACAGATGGAACTGTTTTCACAATCTGTTTAAATATGTTGTAGATTTTTCCTCCTCTTTTAAAAAACACTGATTACTTTAATCTATGAATTAATTTTACGAATGATTTTTACACTTTAGTTCAGGGCACAGTTTGAGAAACATGTGTCTAGAATAAACCTCACTTCCTTTTGTTGCATTTGTTGGATGCCCTGCTACGTTATATCTTAATATATGAAAAGATGTATGCATGTGTAAATTAAAGCAATGTAATGAACTTGAAAAGATACAAATATTTAGAAATGTGTTAGTCGTTATTTCCTTGTTGCGTTGCTTTATCTATAATCTCAGTATATTACACTTGGGCTGAGTGATAGTAGTTTATCAAAAATAAGAAAAGTGTTATATTTACTGATAACACTACGGTGCATAACAAAGGAAGGATGTGGACATCTTTAACTAGGATATTAAAATGTTAACGAGCACTGTTAAAATGTATGATTAATTGATAAAGTCCACTAGTTCGCAAATGAATTGTGTTTTTTCTGCTATAGGTAGAAGAAATAACAAAGCTGTCATTCTATGCAAAGAATAATGTTTTATTGACTTTAAACACAGTTTTTTTAACAAAAATGAGGGGTATGTAATTGACAATATTTTGGTTTGATAATAATGTAAAATTTAAAAAATTATGAAGCCATTCAGAATCATATATCATAATGTAATATAAATTGTTTATGATAAAGGGCATGATGAGGTTAAACCAAATAAGTAGTGAAGAGAACAAAATATGTAGCATGCTTGAAGGAGAACTCGTACACCTTGGTTAAAAAATGTAGAAAAAGTGAAGGTACCAAAATGAAATGAACATAAACACTCATGCAGTCTTTAAATAAAAAAATGACTTCTCCAGTGAGAGAAATCTTAATGGAGATGCACTTACTGTACAATAGAGAAAAGTGAACTCAGAAAATGGATGAATTTAAAAGAAAAAGTCTTAATTGGAAGTACACTTTGTAATAATAAACCAAATTGAGTCAGTTTATATTTATACTTTATTTTGTTGAGTACTTATTAGGTAAATCTGAATATTCATTTTCTGTACTTGTAGGAGAGTGCAATAATTTTTTTTATTTTCATAATTGTGTTTGCAACAAAAGATTTGACCATTATTCATGTTTTGTATGAAAGGAAATTAATTTAATATCTTTGTTTTGTTTGCATGTAAACCAAGAATTCTTGGGATAAGTCTGATTTAACTGTCAAGTATTCAGTTTTCAGTCTTGAGTCTCATGTAAAGATGGTAAAGTTCCAAGGCTCATATATATGATTTCTTGTCCTTTGACACTCCTTAATAATGTTTAATGTGATGTGATCCCCATGTTCTTTTTTTTTTTAAGCTAAATGATTATTTTAGGGATACAGTTGAAAGACATCTATTTGATATGTATAATGTGTGTGTGTGTGTATATATATATATATATATATATATATATATATATATATATATATATATATATATATATATATATATATATATATATATATATATATATATATATATATATATATATATATATATATATATATATATATATAGCCATGTGCGACCAACTTCGTTGCGTGTTAAAGTTGTCTGTGAAGGGCTCCCTGTTTAAGCGGCTGCCAGTCGTGAACTGGGCCCTTCGCACAGCATTATGATTTTTTATAAGGGAAACAAAATTACAAAAGAAAACCCTTGGACATTGATTCGATAGGAACGGCCTACTCGGAATCACTGTCCGAATCGTAATTATGTGGTGGTGTAGGAGCATTTCTGCTTCTGTCCGTTCACAGTCACATATTTGTAATGGTAAAAATGATAATAATAATAATAATTAACAGTACAATTGGATGAACAAGTACATTTAAAATAGTGTTACTCAATGGTGACCACTTAGTGAAAAAATCCCACCAGTGATGTGTAGAGATCTCTTTAATTTCTTCTGCAGAGGTAATTACTTTTGTTTCATCAGTTTTCAATCTTACTAGTAGGTCCCTTGCTTTTTGTAACGTTACATTAAAAATATGTTCATATTGTTTAGCATTCTCTAAAACCGCTTTATATTTCGGTAGTTCTATTTCATAGGCAAATTGTAAATTCAGGAATGGGTTAGTTTCTGCTTCCCAATGTATATCCTCCCATGTAGTTAACATGTAGGTTCTTCCATAATAGTCATCTCGTATATTACTCACATTGGTGCGACAGGATACCCCTGGGCCCTTAGTGGATACCATCACTCCAAGTGATGTTATTTATTGTCACTGCACATGCAGTAGTGGTATCAGTTTGAAACACTTCAGTGGAGTTTACTGCTGTTTGGCGCCAATAACAGTCTCCAGCTAAAGGATGCAAACAGGGGTGTGGCAATGTACCCACCCTTTGACATGCGAACCCTTCTTGCCAGTTATAACAAAAGGCAGGTTCAACAGTATTATTATATGGATCTATCCATTGTCTATCTACTATGGGTGCCCACCATGTTCCTCCTAGTAAAACAGGTGAGACATGAAACGGACACCAAACATTGTCCTCTTCAGCAGTGGTTGCTACCTGAAATACAGCTTGGCATATCAATTCCTCACACATGAAGGATTTAGGCTGCAACCACTAGTCTGATGGTAATTTTAGTACTTTTCTCCAATGTTGGGGGTTTTTGAATCCCCAATCTGTCTTAAAATTTAAATACTGCTGTATAGCAATAATCTGTTTTAAATAGCAAGCTGATTCTTCATCTATGGCCCATTGGCTTTGTAAACCAGTCCATAAGGACTCATTTAACCACCCATGGTGAGTCTTCCATAATAGCAACTCCTGTATATGCCTGTCTGCCAACTCTGGCCCCCAATGAGCCAAAGTTTGCAAACTATTGGCTTGTTTCACACCAATAGATGATATTTTGTGATATATTGCTGCTATATCAGCAGTATTAAGAGATCCTAACCCTAAACCTCCTACTCCTAAACCAGTTCCTATAGCTCCCCACATGTCTCGTTTTGGCCTTCGTTTTATTTCTACCTTATGAGGAGGCCATAAGGATTGTATATTTCTACAATTATATGTTGCACCTGTACTGCGTGGTACTATATGTTCTCCTCTTGGAAACTCGTGGCGTTTTATATCAAACCCACTAACATTAATGTTGAGTGCTACAGTAATTATTTTATGTGCTATCCTAGCTTTTTTACAACCTTTCATTTGTCTAAGCAATGTTGCATCAAATGGGTAACCATTCCCTCTCCTAGTCTTATGAATTTCCCATAACATTACTGGTACTTTTACATTCGTTGTTGCTTCCTGTTTAAACACACATAATATTACATCATTTTCGGGTGTTGATATTGCAGTCAGTTGTTGCCCCCCTTCAATTGTCCAACATGATAGTCCATTAGAATCAGGTTTACAGTTCATCATAGCCAACCAGACAGATACGTTATTATGCACAGTCACAGTTATTGCAGTGTCTTCATAAGTCATCACAGGTAAAGGTAACAAGTCAGGATATTCCAGTTTCATGGAAAATGGAGCCGTAGATGTCTTGTCTCGTAACTGCCAGGTACAGTTTCTGGTAAGGGTGAAGTTCAAGGTCACATACTTTTCCGTTTCTGGCATATCAGCAGCTCAAAAGACTTTGTTATGGGGGTGCATCGACTCCATCCGGTCCATAAACCATCTATCCCGATTATTCCACACGTGAGGATAATCTGTGTAAGGAAAGCAGAGGGGCGACTGAGAGCCCGTTAAAAGAACCATTCTAGTGTCTCCTGGTCCTGCAGCTATTATTTCTCCTGCCCTCGGCTTTTGCCCTGGAGTTAAAACCCATACCTTCCCTCCAATTTCTCCTTTAAGCTGTTCAATACTGACTAAAACAGGTGTGACTTTTTCTATGTGCAATTTACATATGGTCTGTCCTTCAGCTATGTGTATGTCTTTACTGCCTTGATTTTCTAATACTAAATACCATTCATTTAAACAGATCTCTAATGTATCTGTTAAGCATGCATCTGTTACAAGCATTTCAACATTTATTCTAACCTCCCATTCCTTTGGCCACTGACCTGTTATTCCCAAGCTGAGTCTTTCTGAGGAGTTTAACTTGATTGTAAGTGATTTAGATGCCCTAACCAATAACCCTGTGGGAGTTAATTCATTGTTTGCCAGTGGACTAATTGTTGTCAGGCGGAGGGCACACACAGGTGGCTCTCCACCGACATTTTGATGTCTCATAAAAGGTGTGGACCCAGCCAACGGACGATTATTGAGATTAAATAAGGCTTGCTTTAAAACTTTAGTCCAGCCTTTCAGATGATTGTGGCCAGTTAGTTTTTTAACTTGTTCTTTCAACAGGCCATTTATTCTCTCAATAAGTCCTGCAGCCTGTGGGTGATAAGGGATATGCAGAGTCCATTGAATGCCAGCTCCTTGAGCCCACTCTTGTACGTCTCTTCCAGCAAAATGGCTTCCTTGATCACTTTGGATTTCTTCAGGCACTCCATATGCTTGGATTAAATGGCTCAGTCCATTAAGTGTAGCTTTCTGGTCAGCTCTTGTTGACGGATAAGCTTATAACAGTCCAGAATAAGTATCTACTGCATTTAAGGCATATAATAGTTTATTTTCTCGTGGCAGTGGCTCAATGTAATCCACCTGCCAAATTTGTCCTGGTCCCATTCCTCTCTTCAGTTTACCAGTTGCCTTCTTCTGTAGAGGCCATTGTTTTACTTCTGTACATGTGGAGCAATTATTTACTATTTGTTTAACAATATCAATAGTGACTGGTATACATCGCTGATGACACCATTGATATGTTTTTTCTTTTTTTTTTTTTTTTTTTACCAGCCTGTCAGTAACACAGATGACACATGCATATGTAATGTATGTGTAGTTGTGCTGTCATCATTCATGGCTTTTTTTTTTAAATATATATATATATTTATTTTTCTTTTAAATAGGTTTGTTATAGTCACAGACAGGACCGGGGGAAAACAAAAACAAAAGAAAAAGGAACAAAGTGGGGAAAGAGTCAGATGGTGGACAATGGAAGAAAAGATAAAAAGGAGGATAGAGAGAGAGGGGGAGACAAAACAAAACACCGACAATCTGCTTCAATACCTGTTGAGAGGAGAAAAAAAAAAAAACAGGCAAAAACACAGCAACCAACATCTGTATCAATCACAGTGATTAATAAATATTAAATGTTATTGAACAGCACATAGTACTAATATTACAGGATAGGATTAGAGGGAGCCACTAGGCAAGACAGTGTGTGTCTGTGATTACCTGATTATACACACGTGTTCACCTGTGTGCACACCCGTATATGTGAGCGCACTTGTATTCATAAGGTTCTTCCATGTAAATGTCTAATAGTGTAATAGTGTGTGTGGGGAACAGCAGCCCCTCCCCAGGACCGAAGCAGATATGTAGGAGACCCATGCCCCAGACATCCAGAGAAACTCCCGGACACAGGAGTCCTAGGTGGATCCACGCAGGGATGACTGCAGCCCCACTCAGAAAGAGCAGAGGAGAGCCCGGAGGAAGGTCATCCCAGCAGCCACTGTGCCAAAGCCCTGGGGGGCCATGGTGGCGAGCCCGCGGGCCCCGTCGGCAGTCGGCCGCACCAGGAGGACCGGGCCCTGTGCCCCGGGATCCAAGAGCCCCCGCCCACCAGCAGGGGCCTGACACAGCTGTGAGGTCCAGGTCCCCAAGCAATCGCCGGGAGTGAGCCAGCACCCACCTGAGTATCCAGCCCAAGACATCGAGAACCGCCAACACAACAGCGGTGGGGGGGATCATCCACCGGCCGGGAGTGGGGGTTATGGGAGAGTAAGGCCCCCTCCCCTGAAGGAGCTGGCGATGTTTTGAGTGAGGTGGAGTCTAAGATCTGACCTGACACAAAGACATAGACATACAGGCACACGTATACACAAGCATACGTTCCCACCTTCATGTGCACGTATACAATCGCTCACACACTCATCCAACATGGAGACATACAAAAATGAACACTGTACACACACTTCCACTCCCCATGTATATTTTACCTCTGGGGTGTAGACCAGGAGGTCCGCCCCAGCTCCCGCAGTAGTCCGGAGGTCCACCAGCCCAGAACCTGACTCGACGGCCAGCTCCTCCTCTCAGCCCCCAGCCCCAGCCGGCGAACAGAAAGAGCGGGGCCCCGCCTCTCCCGCTCTAATATGATGATGGTGAGTGTTGTTCTGAAGTGCTTTTAAAACAGGAGGAGGATATGGCTCTGAACACCTCTCCTCCCGAGAACCCTCACTGTCTATGTGTGATTTAAAATTGAGAAGTAGACACTGGCCAGAGGTAAGGCTGAATGAACAGACCGCCCTCTTGACACCATTCAGTGTGTCCACCCCCAAGGCCCTATATGTATGTGTCATGAAAGGGTAGGTAATGGGAATGTCTAAGTTGTGAATTAAAATAGAGATACAGGTTGTCACTAGGGGACAAAGGAGGAATACCTTCCCTGCACCCCAGCAACTCACCTGCACCTCCAGGCCCTACATGAGTGTTGGTGTGATGGAGCGGGAGAAGGGGAGCATTAAGGGATGGGAAGGAAAGGAAGAATGGGGGGGAAGCCACCCCCACCCCGGTGCCAGCTCCCCTGTTGACCCCCATAGGCACCCCCGCTCCCAGAAACCATCCAGGGCAGGGGGCCCAGGCCCAACGAGACCAGGGCCCACGCCAGCGGTACCACCAGGCGACCCGGAGAACGGCGCAGCCCTCCGGCCCCCACCACCATGCAAAAACTATGCCCATCCCAACATTCAGTCAACTCCCAAACTACATATGACAATAGAAACCCAGGCCGAGTCCATCCTCCACCTCTGTTGGCTCCCCCCGCCTGCAGAGTGGGCACCTCATAAGCTGGGACCACCTGCAGACAGATGGCAACAACTTCCCCGCCAGCTAACGAGGCCCCCAGTTCCGCCGATGCGCTGAGAGCCCCCGCGTCAGGGCCGGGCCCAAGTATATTCACTGACCCACAACCCCGGCGACACACCCCACAGGACCCAAGCCCCCCAGACCCAGCCAGAACCCCATCCCAGAGGCGGAGCAGCCCCAGAACCCCAGGCCCGCCCGGAGCCTCCCGGGCGCGGCACGGCTACCAGGCTGGCAGCCCACGTCCCACCAGCACAGGCTCCGCCAGTAGCGAAGCATGCAGCTACCAGAGACGCACCATCCAAGAGCCCCCTATGCCCCGTCCAGGCCAGGACCACAGCCCCAGCGCTGACACCCCCAAGAAACCTGCCCCCCGTGAGCCCCCAGATGCCCCAGGCCCGTATGTACTCCCCACATCAACAACAAAGACCAAAGTGGGACAGAGCTGCGATCCCCACCCCCACTAAGCAATGGAACCGATCAAAGGAGCCCAGAGAGATTGATCTAATGTTGTGGCAGAAGCTGTATCAAGACTAATATAGTCCAACAAACGGTCTCTATATTGGTTGATATTAAGATTGTTTTTATTTTTCCAGTTCATGAGAACAGTCTTCTTAGCAATGCATAAGGCGATATAAGCCATATGGATTGTATTAATCTCCGTGGTGACACAGTCTAGGTCGCCCAACAAGCAGACTGAAGGAGAGGTTGCATTTCAGACACTTGGATAAGTCTTCACAAATATGTTTTTTCTACTCCCATGTGTCCGGAAGTTTCATGAGCCCAACTTGCTAATGATATTAAGGAAGGCTCGATTACATTTACTTCGGCATTGGCTTGATTTACCTTCCCCCTGTTGCTTCAGGATGGTCTCAGTGTGAGGTTGATAAGCCACTGCTCTCCAAAACCTTTTTCCTCCTTCCACAGTCGCTGATCTGTCTGTGAACCAGCTGTTCTCCTGTTGCGCTGGTGTCAAATGATTGTAGGCTGGTGCTTCTTTAAAGGCGACTCCACTACGGGCAGAACAGGTGGTATGTCATCTGGATCCTCATAAATCACAGCTCCGGCCATAGCCCCTTGTAAGGCACTTGTGTCTTTGCCTTCAAAGTGTGCTCTTGCTTGCAAATACCATTTCCACTTGCATAAAGTTTGATGGGCAGCGCCTGCTCTCGCTCCCAGGCCATTATCTTTAACCCACCCAGCAATGGGCAAGTTAGTACGTAGCTTTACCGGAGCAGGACCTGTCTGTCTCTCAGTGTGCAAAAGAGCCCAGTATGCTGTAAGAAGCTGCTTTTCAAGTGGTGTATGTTTGGTCTGTGAGCCTGTTAGCTGTCGGCTCCAAAAGCCGATGGGGATCCGTTTGCACCCATTCTTCTGCCATAAGATCCACGTCGCAATATTATTCTGTTCTGTGGCTTCCAGTTCAAAAGGCAAATTAGCTTTTAAAGGTCCCAGTCCTTGGTGTTGGACTAAAGCTTCTTTAGCTGCCTCAAAAGCAACTTGTTGTTTTTCTGTCCACTGTGCCTTTTTCTTGACAACATCATGTATAGGTCTTAAAATTAGTCCCAAATGTGGCACAAATGCTCTCCAAAAGCCCATTAAACCCACAAAGGATTGAGCTTCTTTTTTGTTAGTTGGTGCCTTTAATTTATACAAAGAGTCAATTACTTTTTGGGGCACTTGTTTTTCTGGTCCAAACCACATCATGCCCAGAAATTTAACTTCTCTGGCGGGTCCTTGGATTTTGTCTTTATTGATAGCCCATCCTCTGCTCTCCATGTGGGATATTAAATCTAGCAATGCATTCGTTACTGCTGCTTCATTCCCATTTAACATTATATCATCCACATAATAGAAACATCGTACCTTTTCTAAAGTTGAGCAGGTAGCCAGATCTCTTGCTACAAGTCCATGGCACAACGTAGGGCTGTGTAGGTATCCCTGTGGCAGTACTTGAAAGGTGTACTGTCTGTCCTTCCATGTAAATGCAAACTGATCTTGACTTTGGGTTGCAATTGGAATAGAGAAAAAAGCATTAGCCAGGTCAATAACAGCATGCCACTCTCCTGCATTAGCCATGATGTCTTCTATGATGGTCACAATATCAGGAACTGCAGCAGTCAATTGCGGTGCTTTAGCATTTAGACCTCTGTAATCGATTGTCATTCTCCATGAACCATCCGGTTTTCTGACTGGCCACACAGGAGAATTGAAAGGGCTAACTGCAGGTCGAATAATTCCTACCCGCAATAACTCTTCCACTGTTTCTCCTATTTCTTGCAAACCTCCTGGCAAACGATACTGTTTTAAATTTACAGGTGTGTCAGGGACTGGAATTTCTAAAGGGGTCCATTTTGCCTTTCCTCTTACTATTGCCTTTACTATTCTACACATGACATTACGAATCCCAAAAGAAAATGTTCCCCATTCTGTTTGGAATGACTTTCCTGTAAGAATATCTATCCCCAGAATATATTCAGGCAATTCTGAAATAAGCACCTTAGCTTTAAAAGAGGGTGACTTTCCTATTGCTAAGTGTACTGTGATTAGTTTCGCCTAGATATCTGAGTCTCCGTATCCATTTACATTTACAATTGGTCCTGAAAAGTTATGTGGATTCCCGTGAATTAAAGTGACTTCTGCCCCAGTATCCATAAGTGCCATAACCTGATGTGGTTTTATTTTCCTTTACCCTAGTAAATGGTTAGCGGGACGTACGGGCGTCGGTCTCCTGCATTAATGAGCCGTACCTCCCCGCCTACAGGAGACCTGCCCTCTCCTCAATATGTTAGTCGAGGTGTGCACCACTTGTTCGGAAAGTTAAAAAAGCATTTCGGTTTGTGTTCGGAGTGTTTTGTTTCATCCTCACTAGGCGGTGCAGTTGGAGGGATTCTGCCCTCGTCTTTTTTGGACTTTCTCAGAGCTTGCCATCTCTCAAAATTTCCCCTGTTGGTTTGCCATCGATATCCATTTTATTTATTCCTGCTTGTATCAGATCACGCACCATCTTCGTACGGCTTATTCTTTGTATTGTAAATACAAAGAATAGAAAGAAAGAAAGAAATCCTGCTATGGCTCTAACTGGTCTCTGCCCAGCCGATACCGTTGCTCCCAATTCATCTAACTGACCCAATAATGCGGCCACATTCCATACTGTGTGCTGATTAACTCCGGCAAGCATAGATAATAGAGCCCCTTTTAAATGATGCGGTACATTTTTTATTAAACGGTTTCGCATTCCGGCAGTGAAAGCTTCATTATCAGGGCCAGCAAACGCAACTCCTGGTGCAGCTTTATAAATAGCTGCCTACACACCCATTTCTCGCAGCTGCTGAATTGCTTCAGAAGCTGTACGCCAAGATCTATCAATGTCTTCTGTGTCTCTCGCGTCTGGATATGCGTGTTTCACGGCATTTACAACCCATTCCTATATTGATACAATCGCTTGATTCTGTCCCCCTCGTAATACATTTCTTAATTTCGGATTCGTGGTGATAGAGCCTAAATGTTTGATCTCTGTATCTGTCAATTGACAACTATCACCCCCTTCATCCCACATACATAAAATCCACTGCATCAAGTTCTCGCCTGGTTTCTGTCTATATTGTTTACCGATTTCCAGAAACTCTGCTTGTGCAAAATTGCGTATGGTTCGTGTTACTCTGTGCTGTTCACCGGGGTGCCCCTTGGCTTTATTTTGCACGACTGGTCTCGCATCTATAATTCTACACGCGTCAGTATTATACGTTAGCGCCTCTCCGTCCTCATCGTCGGCTTCCCAGATATCGTCATCACTATCTGAGTTATGTATGCTGACATCCCATGTTTCTGGGTTCCAATCGCCTTGCATTATAGCTCGTATTTTAAAAGAGGAAACGGTGTGTGTTTTGCCTTGTTTACGGCGCTTAGCATGCACTAAATGGACAGCTAGCGTAGTACATTTAGCTTCTCACTCGTTCGCCCGAGACGTCGCATTTTCCATGCATTCTCGAGTAATCAGTTGCTTATCTTGTAAGTTTTCTATTTCTTGTTTGAGTTCCCCACACTCTATAATCATATTCTGCAGTTTATGATCCAACTCATGTACTGCAGTTAATAAAAGCCAGCCGATTTCACCGGCTGCTTGTTGTTCCTTTTTTCCCCTGTGCTCTAGCCTGAGTGCCAATACTGCCTGTTGGGCATTTGAAGGAGTCACTTCTCCCTCTAACTTAGGCCATGCAATTGGGGCTGCATAATTATTAAATAACTCAGCCACGGGTGTCCATGACAGTGCGCACAACCACCCAGGAAGGCTGAGACCACCTCTTCCGGCATTATCCAAAGCATATGTTTTAAAAATATTATTAATCATAAAATTATGATTTTTGAATATTAATTTTGGTTATTAAATATCGCTAAAATCCTGCTCGCAGCGCCAATTATGTTTCCGATGAGAGTGTTAGCTCCTTGGAAATATGCTCTTTTATATTGCAGCATTTTAATAAACCTTTTCTATAAATAATTATAAATAATAACGGCGATATCCCTCTTTTCAGCGATAGGCGGCGACAAAGTCACAGAAAAGACAGAATATACTTAGCTTGTTTAATGCGGCTTACATTGCTATACAGACAAGGAAGACCAGCTAGTTTCATTCTTTTCACCGAAGAGTTCTTGTTAGTTTCTTTTTCTTTCGGGATTGGTGTAGAAACTGCTTTTTTTTGTCACAACGGAGGTGGGTTTTGAGTCTATTGCTTCCACTCACTCAGGTTCTCAAAGGTTGGCAAGGTTCCAGCTTCTTTTATTTTGTGTCCACACGACCAAATCCCCATTACAATTACCCAACAAGGCAGACAAACTTGTGCTGGGCATCAACAGGCAGGTCAAATGACACTTAGTCTTTTTAGGGCTGACAACAGCTGTCACTGTCTGTCTTTATGCTTTGCTTGGCCCATCAATTCTGACTGCTGACACTCTGTGCTAAATCTGGCTCAGCTTTTCTTGGTATAGTACACAGAAAAAGAATGAAAATACATTAAAAAGATATAAAACAGATACAGTGACACAATTCTTACTATTATAATAAACTTATTATAACAAGCTGTCTCTCTACTGCCATCTAGTGCTGCTTCTTCTAATTCATTCGCGGACAAACAAAGATCAAGATCCAAATGAAGATTTTATATATATATATATATATATATATATATATATATATATATATAATTTTCAACAGAAATTTAGCTTGTTTGTTGACCAGTATAGTTTTATAAGCTTTCATCAGGTGAAATGTTTGGTTTTGAGACATCTGCTGACATGAAAAAAAAGGAAACCATACCGTAGATTTTTATTTTTTATTATTGTAGCATTGTCTTCCATCCTCCCTCATTGATTTATTTCACTACTATTTATGCTTGCAGTACCCTGCCATTTTTCTGTTTCACCTAACATTATTAGGATTTGAGTTCTTTTGGCTAATAGTTAGGAATCTCTAGAACTATTTAACTCTTAACATACGAGTGGTTATCTACCTTACAGTGCATTTATTAGTATGAATTAACACACCCACAGTTAAATCCATTTGCAATCTTTTAGTTAGCAAATAAAAGGTGTCATTTTGCTTGACTTCTCATTACATCCATAATGGCTAACACGGTACTGAAGATCTGTTTAACATTTCCATCTCATATGTGTTTCTCTTTCTTTTTTTTTTATTATGATATTAGTTTTCTCTCTGTTTATTTCAACACTTCTTTCCAGTTGTGATGTGAATGGGGTTTCTTTGAGGAGAACACTGTTTTAGGTTTGCTTGTAATATTTTATTTATTTATTTATTTTTACAATTATTACTTATTTATATCAGATCTTTATTATCGTTGTTACTGCTTTTCAAAGATTTTTTGCCAGTAAAAAATAGATTAGCATTCTAAGTTGAGAGCTTTTAGACTATTCCTGTTAAAGTTAAGTAGATTTCTTTTTTTTAATTTTAAGTAAAAAAGGACATACTTTGTTCATTGTGTTACAGTAGATGGATTAGGATTTTTCTATTTGAGCAAAAGAAGATTTCCTGCCAACAGTGTAAACCTATGTGTTTTTCTAATAGTCTTCATAATTTTATAGTATGTATGTTCACAAGCCAGTGGTACAATTGGAGTTTAGGTAGTTTTATGCCTCACTCACTTCTTAGTGTGTGTGTGAATATAAAGTAAGTGATTTCACTTGAAATTATTGGAGATCCCATGTTCTGGGACAGTATTAGCTGCTTATTCAAGGATACATTTGAGTGGCTGCTTGTTTGTTGATTCTGGGTAGGCTGCACACTGGCTACAGTTTATTTTTAAGAACTAATAGTAAATGTTGTTTGTATATGTGCATCATATGATATTTGTTAATGTTAATATACTGTTTTACTAGCTATGTTAAAATGAAAAGCCAGTGCTTAAGTTTCAGCAGATTCAGACAACAGTATTCTAAATAAAGTTACATTCCTTCTGAGCAATTTCAGTGAGGCAAACTATTGATCTGTTGCTGTCATCTAGTAGATATGTAGTGCTATTACTTTAACATTATTTAGTATTACTGTATATCCTGTTTGTAGGCAGATAGATGAATATACTTTATTTGTCCCGAAGGGGAGAATAATTCTTTACAGTAGATCAAGAGGTGGGGAAAAAGTATGTTTTGTGAAAGTTAATTTCTTTCTGAAAATTATGCAATTATTTATTTTTGCATGCATATAAAAAAGGATTCTTTATTGCTAGTTCTGCTTAATTTTAAAGGATGGTTAAAAAGGAAAAAAGGTAAGTACGTTAGACAAGGATTTCTCCTTTCTTCTCACCTCTGACCAGATGCCTGCAGTGAGTTCAACTTCTCTAAATCAGCAGTGCATAATTGTGTAAACTTCCCACAGAGCAATACTTTATTTTCAGGATGTTTATTTTAACAATATTAATTCTTAAGGTTTATGTAAAATGCAGACCTTGCAGCTGATAACATATTGCTTCACAATTTTCTATCAAGTTGCTGTAATTTAACTTAAATAGATCTTCAAATCATTGTATAATTGAGAAACAATGAAAGAAAACAGATCAAATGTAAGGTGACGTGCAAGGCTGTTCTCTTGATGTAATGTACTTTTATTCAAAATAATCCTAAACCTTATTTTGTTGAGAACTTTTGATCTCTTTAATTAAAGAAAATAATCAAAACACAATTTAATACAATTTTATATTTTACAGTAAAAGCCTGTAATTAAAATATTTAGCTTTCTTCTAGTTTCACATATGCATGTCAGATACACACACACACACACACGTGTATATATATATATATATATGTATATATATATATATATATATATATATATATATATATATATATATATATGAGATGGGAAAATTTTCATTTTCCTTTAGTGTGTGTTGCCTGTATTCCCCTGATGATGTTCACACTCACATTTCCGTTGTGAAACATTCAGGTTTCAGGTTTATTAACTTTTGGACATAGCACACAACTTGCCTAATATATATATATATATATATATATATATATATATTGTGGAGCCGACCCGGACACAGACAGGCGGACATGTTGGTTTTCAACCACCACACGTTTATTTACAACTATTTACAACAATTATAAATGGTCACTCAGACCCAGTTCGTGCACAATACCCCAAACACACAGTCCTGGCCACAAATGCCCCTTTTATACACTCCCCGGGTGAGCTCCAGGTGCTTCTGACACGCCCCGTTGGCCACGCCAACGTGTGGCGGAAGTGTCAGCTGCTCTCCCGGCAGCTCCCCGGGTGTCCTCTTAATTCTTCCCAACAACACTTCCTGGTGTGGCGGAAGTGCTGAGGTAACAGGTCCCCAAGGCATTGAGGCGCCTCCTGGCAGTGACCACGGGCCCCTACAGGGTGGGGCTTCCATGCCCTCAACCCATGTCCCCTAGAGCAACCAGGAAGGTGGCCCCCACGTGATCCAGGGTGGGCGCAGACCCACATCTGGTCCCTCACGGCGTCACGGCCGGGTCATTGCCCCTGGAATCCCTGACAATATATATATATATATAGTGATCAAAACATAATTTCAGCAGTCATAATAAAAAATATGAAGTCTCACAAGATGTGCATGTGCAATATCAACAGTACTACTTAAAATGATTGTTAGGAATGAAAAATAGGAATATCGGGATACATATTAGAGATGATAAAAGAAAAACTAAGTACAAAAATCTGTTCAACTTTTAGTTGTCAGTATGGATTTACAGCAATTTCAGTGGCAGTTCCTATTTCTGAAGATATTTAAGTCCAACCATCTTTGTTTCTTTCATCAAAATGATTTTCAATGCTGCTTCTTTTATAGCATGTAAAATTCTATGTTTATCCATACTGATGTATCAAAATAAATACAGGAAACATCTTAGTTGATGCAATCAAAACAAAGCATAATATTCATCATGAAGGTAAACAGATGAACATTAGGCAAGTATCCTGACTCCCTTCAAAGTTTCTGCAGCACTTTGTCAAGCAAAATTAACATTTAGAAATGCATTTTAAGATATTTTTAAGTACATTGTGCATATCTGATGATATGTCTATTTCTAAATAAATTAAATGGAGTTTCAGATATGTCAGAAGCAGTACTTAAAATTACATCTTGGTCACTTTGTGATTATCTGAAATACATTTCAAATGCATCTGAAGATATCTGGAAGTCCCTTCCTCTGTATTTTCAGTTATTTATAAAATATATTCTCCACTATTTTCAGCAGGACTTCATGTCATCTTTAAGATCCATGAAGTGCATTTCAAATATCTTGAATTGCATGGAAAGCTATTAAGATAGTTGCAAATGGATTACAGATACGTTATAGCAGTCTGTTATTGACTTTATGACAATCATACTACAAATTGTAATCAAGAGATCAAACTGTATTTTAGATATCTGCACATTGACTAACACTTCAGATTTCTAATATGCATTTTTAGGTGTTGCAAGGTATTTTCTTGATATCTTTAAAGGAGTTTCTCCACCATTTGAGATATGTGAAAATGTGTATCTGGTTTTCCCATATTTGATTTTAAGGTAAATGGCATAAATTTTGACATATCTAAAAATACAGGAATTTATTTCAAGATTTCAAAATATAATTTTGATATATTTAAAATGCCATTAAAAATACATGTAATGTATATAGAGATATCAAATGATCTTACTAATAATTTTGTGGTATCTGAAATACAATATGAGATATAACACAGTCATGAAACAGGCGATTGTACAGTAAGTTGATTTTGAAATATAATTTAAAATGTATCTGAGAGGTCTTAAAATACAGTGCTGTTTTATTATTTCTAAAAATTTATTTGAGATAGCTTGAAGTGCATTTCAGAGTATAAGATTTTTAAATCCATTTAATGCAATGCAGAGCAGCAGGACTGAGTCTATCCTTGAAGTAGTGGGCTAAATGCAGAAACCAGTCTATCCCAGAGCCTACTCATGCTCACACAGAGGCTAGTTTTGAAATTTTGCTCAAACCTAACTAGTTTTTCTCATCTCTGACGAATACAAGAGCACCTAGAGAAAATGTTATTCAGACATGCAAAGAACTTGAAAACTCCTCGCAGACAGCGGCTTGGCAATAGATATGAACCAAGGGCTCTGAATCCTTGAAGTAGCTATGCTAATCATTGATCTACTCTACTGATAGGAATTTATTTCAGATATCTTAAAATACTGGCAAATTATTTTGAGATATGTTAAAATGTTTCAGATCTCTGAAAAAACAACTTAATTTTAAGATATCTGAAATTAATTTTGAAGTCACTCTGAATGTTAGTAAGACAACAAGCAATATGTCTTTCTAGAAAAAAAATGTCCCATACGGTTTCTCTTTCATACAAGACTGTAATTTTCGAAGGCTTAATCAAACTAAATGTTGGTTATAGCTAACGTATAGAAAACAATTAGTATATTGTACAAAAACTATACTGTACATTATCAAAATGACATCAACCTTTTAATTTATAAGCTGTTTCAGGTAAATCTTTGTAGTGGAATTTTCTCTTGTCTACTGGCCCTACATTTAAGTAAGCAGTCTTATTCTTAATTTAATATCTGCTTTAATACAAGAATTACTTAGGGTGAAGTGGAGAGTCTAGCTAGGTATTACATTTACATTCTGTAAATGTATTTGAAGAAAAGCTCGGACTGCAGTGTTTTGATCACCAAGTTAGTAACTAGTTACAATATATTTATTAGCATTGACTATTTAGTAGCCCAAACAGCAAAGCATTTCAAACTTAGTTCTCCCAGTATTATCCTGTAATTATAATGGTTAAGATAACCTTTTAGATGATTGTTTATTTATAAAACAAAAAATTAAACAACCTCTTATGAACTTGAAGAATTAATACTGTATGTAAACATGAACTCAAAATTTATGGATTCATTTTATGTGTGTCTTCTTATGGTTGTAATCATGCAATTGCTGGAGATTTGCATATTTAACAATTCTTCAAAGATCTTAAATATAAGGAAATAATGTCTATGATGAATTTTTGGGAAATTTTTATGCAAGGTAGCAGTTGGGTCATTTTTACAGTAATTGAGGTGATGATTAGTGATGACATTATCTCACTACATATTTATTATATTTTAGAGGACTAGAGGCCAGAAACGTAAGAGAGTGTCAATTTCGGAAGAAGAGAAGCCAGAGGTATGACATCAGATTTTCAGAAAAAAACATTTTTTTTCTGTAATTCATTTTATGCATTATACGGTGTTTAATTTCTGCAAATCATATTGTTTTCTTTTTTCGAAGGAGCCACCTCCCAGAGAAAGACGACAAAGACAATCAGTAATGCAGAAGAAGCCAAAGTCAGATGACCAGAGAACAGAATGTGCTACTTGTAATGGACCAGGAGAGAATGAAAATTTAGTTAGGTAGGTCTTGTCTTATAGACAGTACATTAGATAATTAAAGTTCCATTTTCATTTGGAATCTTAATGTATGTAATTGGGCAATGGTTCTCTATAATGGAGAAAAATTCTGTTTAGTAGGTAGCATTACTAAGTTTAGAAACACAGATTGATCTCTCTTATTGAACTGTCACATGCATTTACCTGTTAGGTTAAGATGCAATACGTTTTTGTGTTTTCCTTCCGTCTATTGCTAATTAGTAATTCCTCTTCCAGTGAACAGCTATTTATATGTGTATGTTTACACATATCTATGTATTTGTGTGTGTGTGTAACTTAAAATGCATTTTTATATATAGCATACATAAACACTCCCATCTGTTTAGAAATCTCCACAGTGTGTCTACCAGTCTATCATAAATCACATGTACATGCTTTTTTTCTCCAAGTCACAGGGAGCCTGTGGCAGCATTTGGAAACCACTCCAGACTAGGTACCAGACAGCCCATCACAAAATGCACTGATGTACACCAGTTTATAGTTGCCATTTAACTTGCACATCTTTGGGATGAAACAGAAAACCCAGTGTATTTGGTGTGAAAAACCAAAGTTGCCATGAGAAAAATCTGCAAACTCTTTTCTGGCAATGACTGAGCTGTGATTCAAATATGATCATCTGGCGGTCATAGTAGTAAACTACTTACTCTTTATCTGTTTATTTTATATTTTTTAGTTGGTGCTGTTGAATACCATGAAAAACACTGCAGCATTAGGGTGAAAATAATAACATTCTACCAATCCTTCTAACATCACCTTTAACATAGAAAACAAGTTACATTTTCACATCCTCAAGTTAACATTTCTTAGTGGTTCTTGCTGAAATAACAAGCTTGATTCCTTTAGGATATGTCTTTAATAACTAACTCATGTCAGTGCAGTTTTTACTCATTCTTGTTTGTAAAAATGGTCGTTAATTTTTTATTCTTCCAAAAATTCAGAACTAGATTAATTTTTATGTTTAGACTGGATTGCTTCTAAGAATTCACTTTCTTGACTTTTATATGTACAGGAATAAGAAAATGACTAGTGCAAAGTTTGTATTCATCTTCAGTACCATTCTGTTAACTTTTGTAATGTTTTTAGTCATTCTAGTTAACGTGTAAAAATAACTGAAGTAAATATCACTAATATCTCTTAAATAAAAAAATTGATAAAAAGACTGCCTAAAACAAGTCTTTTAGTGACCATTTCTAATAATTGTTTTTCAGTGGCTACTGGGGTATGTTTATGGATTTATAGATTGTTTGCGTAGAAGACTGTTAGTTCTGAGGAAGACTATGGACTACTGTTTCATCCCCCACCCCCATCCTGCATATCCTGAAAAATATGAAAGTTTAAAAAGTAAAGATAAAAATGACATGTTAATGGAATCCCTCCTAGTGTAATTCTCAAACAGGAACTTACATATAGCATCCAAAATGTACACAGCCAAATTAATTCAAATAACATTATTTTAACTTCAAATCTGAATTATTGAGTAATTTGGCAGCCTAGCTATGCTGAGACTTCATAATACACTAGACCACATATGCTTTATTATGTGCAGTAGTGGTCACTTTGCTATAAAAAAAAACACATTGGAGTTCTACAGTAGAAGCTGTTCAGAGAAGATCAACCAAGTGCAGCCCTGCACTAGGACGTATGTGCTAGTTTGACAGGCTAAAGAAAATCAGCATTTCTACTGCAGAACTGAAAAGGCTGCATGATGACCAAATTCAAAATGTTTAAATTCTAAAAAGCATTTATGAAATTTACCAACCATATTATGTCAATTAAGTAGTAAATAGTAATTCCCATACTTCTGCATAAAGGTGGGAAATTAAAAGGAAGCCCATTTAAGAATGAAGTCAGTTAGCATTGTCTCACTCAGAAGACAATGCAGCACAGAAAAGGTGGGGTCTAACACAGAGAGAGATTAGCTGATGTCAACATGATTTCCTCCACTCACAGTGTCCAGAGATTCCTTCACAGCTGCCTAATGTAGTTACTCCTTTAGCTCATGCTACAAGGAGGATACTTCTGAGGCGGATGCTGTGCATCTGTGGCTGACCTCTGCCAGTTCACCACAGTGCAAATCTTCAAACTGAGGTGCTTAATGGTGTGAATCCATTGCAGTTCACTTGATGATGAGGATGGAAGTGTAGTGGCAGCACTACACAGAAAAAGTGAAGGCTTGACATAGAGAGAGAAGCTCTTCGATTAAAGTGTTTAGAGATGGTCTTTGCATAGCTTATTAATGGGGTTACTTTTTTAGCTCATGCTATAAGGAGATTGCTTCTGAGCAAGATGCTGCTGGTTCATAGCTGAACACTAGTGGTTCATCACATTACAAATCTTCAAACTGAGATGCTTCATGGCGTAAGTCCTTGGCAATCAAACGTTCATGAGAAATTAAAACAAACTTCCATATCACGTAGTTAAAGCAGAAGCATTGCAAGCTTTTAAAACATACAGTATTACAATAGGATAACTTTGCTATTAGCTAATTAAATGACCTAGATCGATTAGATGTCCTCCTTTTGCTTATAAAACGTCTACTGGCAGTACTAGAAGAATCATAAACTAAAACCAAGATTGTTTATCTAGTTAACACACTACTGTATCTATCAATGTTACAAATGCTATGCCATGTACAGGTAATATTTTCAATATTATTATTTAGGATATAAACAATAGGTTGAAAGTGCCACTAGAAGCAATGTTGTTAAACAACATTTTATTTAATCATTAAAGCAAGGGAAACTTTTTTTCTTTTGTGTTGACATTAGGAAATGAAGCAGGAAGTCACAGCAGATCACAGAACTTTTTCATCTGCCTTTCCAGTTATCTTTTATTCAGTTCCTTTATTAAAATTTATGTAGTGCCAAATGATTTTTCATACTGTATTGACAAAAGAGAAGGATAATTTTTAGCATGTAATACTAAATATAGACTATAAGTGTAATACTAAAGTTTGTACGTGATTGCTTAAAGAGAATCAGGTGAAAAAACATAATTGCCTTATACAGTGTGTCATAATGGTTAAGAATAGTACATATATCTAATTTGTACTGTGTGTAAAGCTTAAATGTATATTTATTGCTAATTTTAAAGTGCATAACCAGCAGAAGCATTGTGCAAATCACAAGAGCAGTCTGCTTCATTGCCAAATGATCATGTGTGCTAAATAGGCAGGCGTTATACATACATAATATAATTACACATAAATATGTTTAGTCATAAATAACTTCTAAAAGACTCAAAAGATTTTGATTTGTTCACTCTGAGATTTTAATCTGAGATTCCTGTTTAAAGTACTAAAATTACTTTTCAATTGTATTTCAGCTTTATTTTTCTTTATTTTTTGCATAGTACAACTACACAATTAAAGTACTCATAAAATTAATGCTTATATTTATGTTGGATCACTTTAGTCATGTAACTTCAAGAATCATTCCACTGTAGCATCTTTTAAATGCCATAATCCTTCATCTGCCACATTAAACCCAGGGAGAATAGCCAAGAGTAGCATCAGCAGAGTTATATTAAGGGATGAAACCTAAACCATGTGGAAAGATTCTGTGGAAGAACAGTAACCTTTCCCATGATGAGTGCATTTCCCATTACATTTTTGACACAGAATTCTGTGAAATGATTTAATGGTGGCATTTTGTTTTGCTGACTCTTTTCTTCCTTTTAAAGAGAATACAAAGGCAGGGTTAGGCATGTAGAGGAAGATTGACCAAGCATCTGAATTCTATTACTTGAAGCTCCATTCTCCATAATTGCTTGTAGAATTTATATTGTTTTCATGCTCATGATTCCTTGTGCAGATGCAATTACAAGTTTATTTGATTTAGAGAAAAATAAGTTTATACTTTACTATATTAATTGTGTGTGCGATAAACAGTAAATAAGTGGATTTCTAATTATTCCATGACAGAAAACTTGATGCAAATGACACATTTATCATTACAGGCTACAAACGCGCACCCACACACATAAAACCCATTCATTTTTTGTCCTATTTTGTATCTTTGTAAAGTTTGGTGTATATATATGAAGAAACACAAGCATGTGTATTTTGCACAATTTGTGAGGTTAGGTCATAGGTTTCATTATGTTATATTATTTCTGTTATCTATTTTATTAACCCATATTTTTTCCAATACTGGGCTTAGAGCCTCTTCAGGCAGCAGTTGCATCAACACAGGAATCAAATCTAAACAGCAGTCTTTTGCAGAGGTCATCCACACAAACACCCTTTCTCTTTTTGTCTTTCTCTCTCAAACCTCATCATATGAAAGGAGTCATTTTATGTCAAATCATCTAATTTTGTAGAAATCCCTCTCACTTTGGTCTCAAAAAATTTTGAAAAAAATACCAGGTGAACCCATGATATCCAGGAGACACCTTGTAAAATTATTTTGATGTAAGATCAATACTTTTTAAGATATAGACAATTTTGTGAGGAGAGAGGGGTGTCAGATTTGACAAGGCTTTTTTTCATTTGTCTCACAGGGCCATATCTCAAGAACTAAACTACATAGCAGGCTCAAATTTTGCATAGGTACCTATTATAGGTATAGTACGTAACAAAATCAAAACGTTTGGTCCAGATGGCACCACTTGGTAAAACAGACCTTTAAAACTGGGAAAAAATATTTTATGTCTTTGGCTTGCCATGTTTAGGCTTTCAGAAGGTATATTTCTAACTGATGCAGTGTGCTGATTTCTTTCCATGTTTAGATACCTGCTTCAACTTTTCAAAAAGTTCTAAACAAACAAGAAACTGCATTAGGGTTTGACCAGCAGACCTCTCAAATGTGAAAAAATCCAACCAGTTTAATGCACAGTGGGAATATACAGACATTTGTAAAATTATTTTTCCTATATACCACATGGTCACTTATTTCTTAAAAAAGAAGTCTTACTTTACTTATGTGAATCTTTAATTTATATTTTCCATTCTAAACATGGGTTAAATTCATCATTTGTCAGTAATGATAATTGTCAAGTTCTTAATCACTAACTTGAGTGTAGAATTAATGGAAAAAAATAAATCACCAAAGCACAACACATGAACAACAGCTGCTTGATTTATCATTAAATACAACACTAGTTATAATGAAATGTTAAAATCTTGGTATTGCTGCAACAGGAATGTGATCCATGTCATTTCTGTTTCAATCAAAGTGCAGAGTGTAGGGCATCTTTGTCTTTGAGAGCAAGATGGTAATGCCTCCCACTGACCGTTGTAGGTGCACTAAGCATTGCAGTGATAACTGTATGAACATCACCTACATTTTCGAAACTGGACTGTGTCATGAGTGTTTATCAATTTGTTTTTAGTGTTTCGTTAGATTTCTTTTGTATCTGTAATATTTATAATTTTTGTCATTTACTATATACACACAAATTTATTTTAAGTAAAATATAGTAAAAGGTTATAGTTAAAAAAACAAACAGCTGAACTACACACTTTGTCTGAGTGTTTATTGCATTTTCTTTTCGTCTTATTTAGTGCAATAAACTTAAAATATACATTAATCATGTATGCATCAGCTGCAAATTCATTTGTTGTTTGAAGCTATATCAGAATATTATACTTCATTAGAGAGCTTAACAAGTATCGTTTGTTTGACCGCTGTAACTAAAATATTGTTGTCTGTAGTATAGTAAATGTTTACATGTCAGCTGTCAAAATGACAGTTAAATATGTTATTGATACTGTGAAGTGGAGACTTGAGTCCTTCACAGTTCCCTGTTTGAATGAGTCTTTTGATTTATTTTTTAATTTGATTTATTTTTATCACTGCCTTTTAATAATATATCATATACTTTAACTGACCATGTTTTCAAGAGTATTTCATTTAATTATTTTTGTTACATGTAAAATACAAATTCAGTTTTTGAAAAAATATATTTATCCTTGTTAGTACATTTTACAGTATGTATGTTGTTTGTTTATGGATAACTAGTTTTTACATTTTGTATTTTTAAAATATACAGCCCCAGGTAAATTTAGATTTTGCTAGTTGCTAGTTTTAAGAGCCTTTAGAAAAGGGTTAAAATTAATTGAACATATGATGATGGTGAGATATCAATTCAAGTTCCAAAATGTTACAAATATTCAAGTTCAAATCTACAATTGACTTGAATATTGATGATATCCTGTATCTCTTAATAAAGTTCTGCCACTGCTCTCACAACTTTAAGTAATATATAAATGGTTCTGAAAGATAACACAGCATGACAAAAGTAAAAGAAAGGAATAAAATATTTTTTGTTATGCTTATTGCACTTATGTTTCTCATATGTTAAATATATTATTTTTGAAGGAAAAATTATAATATCTCAGCATTATTCATTAGCAATAGAAAATATTTCTGCATGTCAGTAAAACAGCTGAAAGAGCCAACGTAAAATTTGAAAGCAGCTTTACAAAGCTAGTTTAACTAGGTTTATACATACATTAGTGTGTGTGTATGTATATTACTGTATGTGTGTGTGTGTGTGTGTATATGTATATTATTTATTTGTATAATTTTTACATATATATGCTTTATTATTTTATATAATATTGAATGTGTAACTTTTTCAATAATATACAGTATGCTGGCTTTAGCACGTGTTTTCTTAACTATCACTCGTTTCAGTTACTCTGGTAAGATTTGGGAATTCTAAAATATGGTTACCCTAAAAATTTTATCCTCTACCAAATCATGTAAAAATAAAGGAGCTTTACCTTCAGGGAAACTGTTAAGAACTCTTTGCAGATTAAACATTAGATGAAAAGGATACAACTGGCTTCAGGAGAAAGACATGTGTTACAGACAAAGAGAATCAATTGTGCTCCCTCACATCCAAATAAGATTACATCAATCAATAACCACTCTTTGGAGTGATTGAATTCTGCCAGGCCAAATTTTTTCTCCTCAGGTTGCTCAATTTTACCAATGATTAAAGTACCTCCAAATTGCTTTGATAACATCAAGGACCTTGTAGTGACAAGGTCTGTAAGTGCAATCTCTTCAAAAGATAGAGGGGAAAAGAGGTGCATTATAGAAAGCTTTGGAAAAGATCACTACCCAGAGCTTCACAAAAGTGATTCTAGAATAATAATCTATGTGCTATGTTTATTAGAGTTTAGGAAATTATGGATCTACATGTTTAATATGAAAATACGGTGCTTATGTTTTAATTACATAAATATTCCCAGAGATCATTCTACTTAAGTCACAGTAAAGTGCCATACATATTATCAGGTTACATTTTCTAAACAATTGCTGAAGATTACATAGCAGAAAAAACAGTAAGAATGATGTTATTTAAGCATTACACTCACATGAAAAACTAAACATATCACTATATTTTTATTTAAATAAATTATTACAAAAGTAGATTACTATTAATTTAGTTTATGATGTTGCTGCATTGCTGTTCTTTGTTTTTATCTCATTTCTTTATTTTGCATGTTATCCTATTATCCTTAATAATAATGCTTTGTCAATGCAGTGCATTCAAGAAATGATTTTTGTGCAAATGCAGAAATTGTTGTACTTTGTTTCACACATCTTTTTAATAAGATGTAGAAGTCTGTCAAAATATTCTTGAATGAAAATGCCATACCGTATCCATATACACTTTTTATAGCACTTTTATATTAATGAAATCGCTGTATATCAGCATCAAGCAACATTCCAGTGAACTAAAGAATAGCCATTTATGATTTGAATTTATAAGCTAATAGGCCATTTATATTAGGAAATTGGTTATTGCTTTAAGCAAACTGAGACTTTTTGTTTGTAATATATTTCACAAATATTTTATCACTTATAATTCAATTCCGCAACCCATAACTACTGATTAGAATAAGGTAATTCATCTAAAGTGTGCCTGTTTTCCTAAACAACTGTCCCAGGCATCTTTAATTTCATAAACAATATTAAAGTATCTATCTATCTATCGATCTATATATCTATCTATCTATTTACCTGTTTTCAGTATATATTGCTGGTTACCAAACCAGTAATGAAGCAGTTAATCAATAAAATTCTAGCAGATAAAAGCCGCTACATAAAGTGCAATAAGACCAGTTGAAATCAATGTCATAAAAAATGCAAAGGATGTTTATTTGACCAGTTCATATCTTATCTTGGGGACTTCAACCTGATTATCTGCTTTTTCTGTACATTGTTCTTATAGATTCTGCTATATGTATGCATAATGCTTCAAGGAAAACAGTTTTCAGAATGCACGCATTGTAAAGATATTTTGTTGAGGCCCATAAACAGTATTGTAATTTAAAATAAATATAAAAAGGGGTGTTGCAGTCAAATCTTTGATCATTCTCTCTCTTCCCTTATGTCCCCTTGGTTAGCTTCATTGAATATTCTCATTAGGTCCTGTTTGATTTTGTAAGGGAGTATGCCCAGTGACACACTGACACCTATTTTGAAGTTTTAATCTACCTTGCCCAAACTACCTACTACAATAGTCTGTGGTCCCACAACAACACTATATATTTGAATAACCAAGTTCAGAAAATCAATGCAAGAAAGGCCAACTAAATATTACATTTTTAAAGAACATAAAACATATAGTTACCATTCATGATTTACCTGATGTGTTACATAAATAATCACAATTTGAAATAAAAACGTTAGATTCAGATTGACATTAGAGAGCTTTTATATAGTAGAAATATGCACCCTCATGGGACAGCCTTTAGACCCAAATTATTATTTTCCTGTCAGGGGATGTAAGTTCATCACCACGGATATGAGTTTGAGGTCAAGGAATAAGATGTGGGAATAAAATAATTTGAGACTTCAGAAATGTAACAGAAGTACCACTTGCTGTTATATCTAGTGCCTGTCATGTTAAAAGCTATATGTAGATTATTGTAAAAGTGCATGTTGGCTAAATCAGCTAAAATGAGGATTACAAGCATTGAAAAGACTTTTTAAAATTGTGATTTTTCAAGCCATAAAAAGAAATTTTGTTCTGTTTAATGTCACAGGAACCCAAAGCCTTTCTCATCACCACCAAGCACATAGCAGAAACCAACATTAAAGGGGCAACAATCCATCTCGGGGTCCATTCATGCACACATCCACAGTAACACAGGATGATTTAGAACTACCATTTCACCTTACATGCGTCTTTGTTAATGCAGAAGGTAAAATTGAGTGCCTAGTGAACAAACCTATCACAGACATTGGTAGAATGTACAACCTCCACACATTGAGCATTTATGGGATCTAAACCTAGGATGCTGCATCCATGAGGCAACAGTGTTAGCCACTGTGCCAGCATGTTTTACAACTGTAAAACTAACAAAAGAAAAATAAGATGTATGGAAATCATTTATGCCTATAATCCTAGTTGGCCATCTAGAGTGCTGCATGAAGTTTGTTATATGTCTTAAGACCAAACTTGTTGATGTTAAGTTTTGGAATATTTTATTACTTTTCTTTCTTGGCACCTAATTTATAATGTGATATCCATTTTTTCTTAATTTGCATTCAAGACATAACCTGTCTACAGTTTAGAATTGGATTTCTATTTTAAGTAAAAATCATAAAGTGGGGGTGGTATGGTGGTACAGTGATTAGAGCTGCTGCCTCACAACTTTACAATTCAGATTCCAGCCTGCTTACTGTCTTTATGGAGTTTTCATGGTCTCCCAACTTTTTGATGGGTTGTTTTCCCTAGAACTCACCGAGATGGGCATTGTAGACTGAATTGCACCACAAAATTAAAGACTTGACAGTTTATGCAAATGCAAGACTTAAAGGCGTCTTTCTTTGTGAAGATAGAAGGACTAATGTAACATGTTACTTGACTGTGATTGAGGTGCCTTTTAGCAGAGGCTTGGGGCTTGCTAAGTGCTTTATATACTGACAGCTATGCTGCTACAGTGGTGTGAAAAACTATTTTCCCCCTTCCTGATTTCTTATTCTTTTGCATGTTTGTCACACAAAATGTTTCTGATCATCAAACACATTTAACCATTAGTCAAATATAACAAAAGTAAACACAAAATGCAGTTTTTAAATGATGGTTTTTATTATTTAGGGAGAAAAAAAATCCAAACCTACATGGCCCTGCGTGAAAAAGGAATTGCCCCCTTGTTAAAAAATAACCTAACTGTGGTGTATCACACCTGAGTTCAATTACCGTAGCCACCCCCAGGCCTGATTACTGCCACACCTGTTTCAATCAAGAAATCACTTAAATAGGAGCTGCCTGACACAGAGAAGTAGACCAAAAGCACCTCAAAAGCTTGACATCATGCCAAGATCCAAAAAAATTCAGGAACAAATGAGAACAGAAGTAATTGAGATCTATCAGTCTGGTAAAGGTTATAAAGCCATTTCTAAAGCTTTGGGAATCCAGCGAACCACAGTGAGAGCCATTATCCACAAATGGCAAAACATGGAACAGTGGTGAACCTTCCCAGGAGTGGCCGGCCGACCAAAATTACCCCAAGAGCGCAGAGACGACTCATCCGAGAGGTCACAAAATACCCCAGGACAACGTCTAAAGAACTGCAGGCCTCACTTGCCTCAATTAAGGTCAGTGTTCACGACTCCACCATAAGAAAGAGACTGGGCAAAACAGCCTGCATGGCAGATTTCCAAAGCAAAACCACTGTTAAGCAAAAAGAACATTAGGGCTCGTCTCAATTTTGCTAAGAAACATCTCAATGATTGCCAAGACTTTTGGGAAAATACCTTGTGGACTGATGAGACAAAAGTTGAACTTTTGGAACGCAAATGTCCCGTTACATCTGGCGTAAAAGGAACACAGCAGTTCAGAAAAACAACATCATACCAACAGTAAAATATGGTGGTGGTAGTGTGATGGTCTGGGGTTGTTTTTCTGCTTCAGGACCTGGAAGGCTTGCTGTGATAGATGGAACCATGAATTCTACTGTCTACCAAAAAATCCTGAAGGAGAATGTCTGACCATCTGTTCATCAACTCAAGCTGAAGCGATCTTGGGTGCTGCAACAGGACAATGACCCAAAACACACCAGCAAATCCACCTCTGAATGGCTGAAGAAAAACAAAATGAAGACTTTGGAGTGGCCTAGTCAAAGTCCTGACCTGAATCCAATTGAGATGCTATGGCATGACCTTAAAAAGGCAGTTCATGCTAGAAAACCCTCAAATAAAGCTGAATTACAACAATTCTGCAAAGATGAGTGGGCCAAAATTCCTCCAGACGCTGTAAAAGACTCATTGCAAGTTATCGCAAACGCTTGATTGCAGTTATTGCTGCTAAGGGTGGCCCAACCAGTTATTAGGTTCAGGTGGCAATTACTTTTTCACACAGGGCCTTGTAGGTTTGGATTTTTTTTCTCCCTAAATAATAATAACCATCATTTAAAAACTGCATTTTGTGTTTACTTGTGTTATATTTGACTAATGGTTAAATGTGTTTGATGATCAGAAACATTTTGTGTGACAAACATGCAAAAGAATAAGAAATCAGGAAGAGGGCAATAGTTTTTCACACCACTGTATATCAGACATTAGGCACATTGTGTAGAACTGAAACATGTGTTATAAATAAAGGCATAACTATTGATGAGCATTTATTATTTATGCAATGTTGATGCCCCTTCACACAGTGAAAGTCAAACAAACCCAATAAAAAGACAAGCGTGCTCCATATCAAACTGCAAGCACATTGAGATGGGAGCTGCCACTCTGCTCAACAAGACAGACACCGATAAGAAGCAATGCTAAGCTGGAGTGCAACTTTGGGAAGTCCCTCATGTCGCAGCATGCTTTCAGGTCCGCCTCCCTCCCAGTAGAACAAAGCAATGCACATGCAATGATTAAAAAAAGAAACCATAAAGGAAATTGTATAAAATGTTATCTTGAAGATGCCAAGAAACTGGGCTGACTAAAAATGAATAGATAATACTTTATTCTCCGTCAAGGTGGAATTGCAAGAAAATAGAAATTATAAAACAAGTTTATCAAAAACAAGTACTGTAGTTACAAAGATACAACATGGAGAGAGCACAGAGTTTATGTTATAGGCTGCCACCTACATGGCACCCTGATGTTAAAATGCAGATTGCTTTGTAATAAGCTTGTTGTTTACAAATGTTTAATATGCACATGATTTTGTGAGTGTTTATGTTTTTTCAAAAAAAATTCTACTTTTTAAATTTTTTTTATTTTATGTGCCCAGATGATTGAAATGTGTTGTTTTGTTTTCACTAATAAATACTGAAACAGCACAACTCAAGAAAGGAGAACTTGTCACATTTATAATTGAAAACATGTATATAAAAACTATATTTTTATGTTCAGGTAAGCTTTATTAGGCATTAGGAATGTAGTTATCAGTATGCCAAGCTGATGGGCCATTAGTGAGCACAAAAGTATTTAAATGTCACATGGCATAGCCTTGGTGGCTGTACTACTGAAAAAAGGTGTGGCATTTCTAGTTTACAGGTTAAAATAGTTGTAAATGTAAAATCTGAAAAGTTTTTTTAATTTATTAAAAATGTGCTCAACTGTCAGATACATTTGACATTTAGAAGTTGCTGTGCAGGTTTTATATATAATTTACATGCAGTGTAGCAGGTAATTGAAAAAGATAAACCGTAGTTATATCTGTTATATCTGACACAAACTACAGTGAATTCAGAATATATTAAAACTTACAGATTATCTTGTTTTTGAGCCATAGCTATGTTGCTCTTGTGAGACAAAACCTGAACAGGTTTGAAGTTGCAGACATTAGAACAAATGTGACAAGATCAGAAATTCATTATAGAGCTATATCACAAAGAAAATACAATTTTTTCTCTCTAACAGCTGAAGGAAAACTGGCATTGGCATCCTTCCTTCTGTATTTTTGCTCAATTTAATTGTGCAGCATTAATATGCAATCACAAACCATTTAATGCCATGATTGTCACTGCTGTAGTATGTTTTCTTTGCGTGTGTGTGGTAAAGTAGGCTCCACTAAACTGACCTTATTTTTAAAACTATTGCCATGACCTCTGAATTATCATTGTTTACCATTAGCACTTTAGTGAGGTTTTAATGTCTCTACTATTTGAATTACATAATCAAACCTATATCATTAATATTCACAAACATAGTTTATGAATGCATTTTACCTAAATGAGAAAAGATTATACAGATAAAGACTAATATTGTAGCTGCAGAATCAAATAAAAGTAGAAAGTTTTTGCATAGTAAATTTGTTATTTAGTACTTTTCTTACTTTCATTTCAAAATGGGCTAACTATCTGAAGAATACTCAGACATGTATCATTGTGAAATTCACTTGCCATCTAGTAACTCATATTATTGTGAAAAAAACAAACCCCTTTTTGTTAAGTAACAAGATAACATACTCTTACAAACACAAAATCATAATTTTGTGCCATTAAGGCCATAATAAGCAAAGAGTAGCATACTAATTCAGATTTTTATAAGCTGAAACCTTAAAACACTGATAAGTCAAAAATTTAAATATTTTGTTTGCAGTGATACCAGAAGAAGGGTTGGTGAAAAATGCTTTTGAATCCTATCTGCAGCCTTCTATGATGCAGACTCTGACATGGTGTGGTAGTACATTTTGACCAATGATTTAGCACTAGAATTACCAGAGCCTATGAAAAAACTCGTAAATCCGTCCCACCTTAAATCGCTTCTTAAAACCGTTCTCACCTCTCTGCCAGCGTCTTTTGTGAATCTAAATGTACTGAATAAGAGACAAATATACAGTCTGACTGAGAGAATCAGACTGAAAAAAAGCAAACATTTTGAAATGTCATACTTTTACAGCTGATCGGACGCTGTTCATTTTCAAATAAAATTGCATTTGTGTGATGATGTTTTCACATATATTGTCTCTTTCTTTCAGGTGTGTAATAGAAACAACAGCATAGAGAGAAATGCAATATTATTTTAAAACGAACACGGTCCAATCAGCTGTAAAAGTATGGCATTTCTAAATGTTTGCTTTTTTTCAGTCAGATTCTCTCAGTTAGACTGTATATTCAGCGCATGCAAGAACATGCAGGTGGCCAGATGCTGTATGCTACAACATGCTGGCGGTGATCAACGCACATTTTAAAAAAGAAAGAGACAAATATATGTGACGTTTTGAAGAAATCATTTTATGACACGATTTACCTTTATTTATTTACTTACTTTCTAAAGCCTAAAGTCACAAGTAGTGTGCAGAGGGCATGCTCAAAAATGTGTGTAATGCCACGAAAAGTGCCTGCTGACACTTTAGTATGCAAGCAATGGTATGTGCATTCTTGCTCCGATGTAGAAGGGAGCTGAGTTTACCTCTGTTATAGTGTGTCTATGTGAAAACAGCAGTATCAGATGCGGGGGTGGGGTGTGTTTGGACTCGTGAACACGGCCGAGATAATAAAACTGACTAATAAAAAATAAAAATAAAAAAGCTAACCTTTACAAGTATCATAAATTACACCGGCTGTTACAGACTGAAATCAAATGTATGTTTTTATTCTAAAATAGTAAGACTAAGAGCAGTTTCCTTCTCAAAACGGAGTTGTGCTGGATCGAACTCGCGACCTTTTAATTCCCAGTTGGTAGCTGATTCTATTGCGCCACTGACACAGTCATAATAAACAAGTGTCAATGTCGCATGTTAAGGCGGCTTTTTGTTTCTGCAGTTATATTTTTGAATAAAAGCGCAATTGTTGTGTTAGATTTGTTCCTTCTGTGAAAATATTTCATTGATATTTGGACTTCAGGCTTCATACATTATATAGTTTATGCCTACATTTTGTCATCTGCTACTAGAATATAAAAAACGTTTCTGTTTTAAAAATGTGTTTACACAGATTACTGTAGAAACGGAACAGACATGAAATGTGTGTGTTCCAAACAACATTCTATTATTTCCACTCTAAAACTCCACTTCACTCCCAGAAAATCAATCAAGGCATGAGCTGGGAGAAGTTTGTGCACGTTCTAAGTCGGTGGGGGGATGGAATAGACGGCTACTTGCAGCTTTTCTTTTATCAGGACATTTAGATTAACAAAAGACGCTGGCGGAGAGGTGAGAACGGTTTTAAGAAGCCATTTAAGGTGTGACGGATTTACAAGTTTTTTCTTAGGCTCTGGTAATTCTAGTGTTAGAGGATTGAGCCAAAACTGATTGAGTAATTAGTGGTATATAGTATTGACCGTTTTTGATTTATCATCATGTACATTTGGGAAAATAGCTTATTTGCAAAACTTCATCTTTTAGCACAATAATGACCACAAACACACTGCAATCAAAATTAGAGCCTGCTTTGAGTTGAAGTCTGGAAATAGAACACTAACAGTATTTGGCACTAATTATATTACATTAGCCCAAACCACTGAAGCTGCGTGGAATCACATGGACACGAAAAAGAAATAAGGCCTAAGTTAAAAGTAGTATGGAATAATTCCAAGTCAAGACTACTTTAAAAATTATATAGCAGTGTACCAAAATGAACTGCTTCAGTTTTTCCTTCTTAAAGAGGCACCAAAATAATTACTTATTTTAGAAACACAACATATTTTTTCCTATTTTTATTATATTGGTGTTAATCTGTGTTTGTTGTAATGATGTATAGTGTTTTAATGAAATAAACAATACATGCCCAGATAACTAGCTTTAAAAATAAATTTCTTGGGGACTCATGTTTTTTGCCATACTTTATTAGTGGGTATCATCTGTAGTTGATTTGGGAATAGGGTTCCTCTTAAATATTTGGCACTGATAAATTAAAAAAAAAACTAATGTGCCAATAATTAATATAAGAACTTCTTTTCACAATAAAAAGTAATAGTTTCAAATTTTTAATTGAATTACAATGAAAGTGTACCCAGAAAAAAGACATATATATTTCACAATTTTTTATTTGAGTCAAATTTCAAATGGCATGCCCACAAATAATAGTATATATTTTTAAATAAATTTAATTCTCTAACTGCACTAGGAAATTGCTGTTTGCTTTGTGCTAAAAGTTAAATTATTGAAAGTATGACTATTTTGAAAGCACAAATTTTTTGGGGAGCAAAGAGAAGTCGTCATTGTTTAAAGTCAGTGTCTGATTTTCATCTTGAAACAACCTGAAATGAGGGTTAGGTGGAAGCCAAGTCACATTTAAGGACTGCAGCTGCCAAAATGTTGCCAATCAGTCCCTGGAGAGGTAGTCTTAAGAGAATAGCCATGTGTGACAAATTACAAAATTATTTTTGAGTTATATATTACAATTTATTTATTTTTCAGGCATTTACACCCATGTTAAAATATAAAAAGTAATTTTAATTTATGATATTCTGCTTTCCTTCTAAGCAACCAAAACTTGGTTCCTGCATCCTGAGAAAACTTTACTAATTTATTATCTTTTAATTGCAGCTAAATTACCCCTGTCTTGCAACGGTGCTTAGGACTCCCACAGGGCTGCATGGGAGTTGGAATTTGGCGCCGCCCTTTTGGGATCTATGGGTGCTGCAGCAAATGCTGAACCCTTATGGGTGGTTCGTCCACCACACCCAGAAGTGCTACTGGAAATACATCATCAGGCACCTGGAGCACTTCCGGGGGCATTATAAAAGGGGCCAGCAGATACTATTCCGTGAGCTAGAGTCGGTAAGAGGGAGACAAAGCTTGCCAAGGAGGTAGAAAAGAGAGAGAAGAAGAAGGAAAGTATGGTAGTGCTTGTGCTTAGTGGGATCGTGTTGTGCCTTTGGGAAATGGGGAAGGGAGTTCCCACTAGGTGAAGAAAAATAAAAAACATTTGTATCTTTATAACTGCCTCCTACGTCTGTTTGTGTCAGGTTGAGTGCCTGCTACGCCCTCTACACTTGTCACAGTTTTTACACCAGATGTAATATTTATCTACAGGTACTGTGCCTGAATGTAATTGAAACTTGTATTAGTACAGAATCAAAGGTTAATTGAGTTGGGCAGGAAAACTTTTATTTAAACCCTTACCCGGATTTAAATGATTGCTTGCATCATATAGATCAGTCTTTTCCAACACACACTAATATTTTGACCCACTCACACTAAGCCAGTTTAATTTCATTACAATAAAATGATTTGTCTGTCATATTTTACATTAAGTGAATGTTTTACTGCACCTGCTGAACGTGTGAGTGTTACATATTATGCACAGTATCACACCAACTTTATCCACCCTGATCCAGGGTGAAGCTGTTCCCATAATTCATACATTACATAAAATAAATCTATCATAGTGTTGGGCATGTACTAGGATATTTATTTAAAAAAAGAAAAAAGAAGCAGTTATGTAAATTTAAAAGAAATGTCTGTGATTTAGGACAGTGGTTACCATATTCAGTCCTGGAGACTCTGCTAGCTATGTGTTTTCATCCCACCCAGTCATTCATCTAGTTGATCTATTTGTTTAATTAGCTGGTCGTTAGGTTTTCATCTATTATTTTCCATTCAGAAAAGGTCAATAATGTGAGATTTACATCAATAATAAATATAGAAGTATTTGTTTTTTTCCATATTGCTTAACTCATTTGTCATTTTATCTGTAATTCACCTTTTCTGCTACCTTAATTGTACCCAAATAATAACAATTAATGATTATCAGAGCAGACATGAAAGCAACCAACACTGATTGCTGTCAGGCTACAGCTTTTTTAGTGTAAGCCCTACACATTAGAAATTATGGCACAGTGGTGGCTGAGGATCTGCACTGGTATTTGGAAGGTTGCTGGTTCAAATCCTGTTACTTCCCCATGGGATTCTACTCTACTGGGCCCTTGAGGAAGCCCCTTAACTTGAAAAGTCTTCCAGGGGTTCTGTACAATGACTGACCCTGTTTTTTCGAATTACCTTGGAGGTCAGAGTGCAATTTCCCCACAGGGATTAGAAAAGTATATTTAAATCCAAAATCCATATAACGAGAGAACCTGAAAAAAGTTGAATGAAAATTATGATTATGATGATGGTGACCTTTATAAAATCTAAGATTAAAAAAAAAATCTCTGTTTTCATTGTAGATTCCAGCTGATTTTTAAAATATTTTTGTATACCTACTAATGTTAAATTAAATTACCAACCTACTACTAATCTTGTTTTATTCATACAGTTCATTGTATTATTGTTCAGGAAAGTTACTCTTAAGAGTCCAGAACACTACAGTAGGTAAGTCAAGTCATTTTATGTGTATAGAACATTTCAAAGGAAAAATTAGTTGTACAAAGGTGATGTATAGTAGTAGGTAGTAAGTACATTAGAAATATATAACATGTACTAAAGCAAAAGACAATAAAAACTATAGGCTATAAGAAAACAATAAAATAACAATAGAAACAATTTCAAAAGAATAACTGAAAATAGACAGTAAAAACAAGACAAACCATGATATGAGATTAAGCAGAATAAAAAGGTCAATCAATAAAAACACATTTTTAAAAGATTTTTAAAAATATCAATAGACAGGGATAAATTAACATGTTGGGTAATTGCATCATGTGGAATAAGCAGAAGTTGATGGTGTGATGATCTAACACACCTTGTGGCAATGTAAGGCTAGAGAAAACCTGAAATGTATTGTTGAGCCAGACCATGTAGGGTTTTGTAGGAATTTTAAAAGCAAATAACAAAGCTTTAAAATGAATATTAAATTTTACTTGTGGTCAATGCTGGGGACATATGATCCCTTTTCTTTGTACCTGTGTAAAGCCTGATTGCAGCATTTTGGGTAAGTTTTAGATGCTGTATGGAAGCTTGTGTAAAGCCTGATTGCAGCATTTTGGATAAGTTTTAGATGCTGTATGGAAGCTTGGGGCAGCCCCATTAGCAGAGAATTAAAATAGTTCAGTCTGGATGAGATGCTGCAGATGCATACATGACTGTCTCTAGAGCCCTGAGTGAGTGACATGGTTTCACTATACAGTATTTTAAAATACAGTATGTCTGAAAGATGTGCAAAATAATAATAACCAGAACATTGGACAGCCTTTCCCTGGTCCAGCATCCTTTTCTCAATCAGGGAAGACCACATCCAAGCAAAGGTATAAACCTTCAAATAAAAATTGTGTGTATGTGTGTGATCAACTACACCAGCACAAAACCAAAATAAAGTTAAAAAAACCAAAATAAGTTAAAAATACCAGAACATTCTCTAGTGCATGTTCAGCATTATAACTATTCAGTACAGTACAAGTACAGAAACTTTTACTTGCAGAATATAAAAGCCTATCTATGCATTACCAAACTAGTTGAGTTTACAGTGTATGTACTGACATGGACTTGGCACCCTGTGCAGGGCTTCTTTTTTGCATTCTACCAATGCTGCTTATATGGGCTCTGACCCCGGTGATCTTAAATTTGATTAATCAGGTTTGAAATTGTTATTTCGAATTATTATAATATGCACATACCACTCTAATGAACCAAAACCATTAATACATTTCCTTTAAAAAATTGTTTTTGGCTATCTATTTTATTTATAATTTTGTCTGTGTTTTATCACCGCTAAGTTTGTTTCCGGCAGTGTGGTTCAGTGGTTAGTAGAGGACTCAGAGAGAGCTCAGGACAAATTTTTGTTCACAATAATCACTCCAGCATAATTGGCAGACACTTCTGTACCCTCAGGGACACTTAAAAGACCAATACAACATCATAATCCACTCAAAAAAAGTTGGAGCAGTTCCCACTGCGCTCGAGCTCTTCTCCCAAAGCAATGGAATAAAATTGCAGAATCCAAGTATGCACTGTTACAGCTTATTTGGTGTCATCAGCTCAGATGTCTTCCTGTATTAATGATTTATTGAATTAATCATAAAAGTGTATAGCAATTGTGTTTTCTTTATATTAAGAATATTCTTTTCTTTGTTGTGCTCCTTTAAATTTTAAAAATACATGGCATATTCATTGTAATTTGTCCAGACATATAAAAATTGCATGTACTATATTATAAATTGGTCAGAAAGTGTGGGATTGCTTATCACATTGTACTCTTTGCATTTGCCCACCAGGTGTGATGAGTGTCGACTGTGCTATCATTTTGGATGTTTGGACCCCCCTCTAAAGAAATCTCCTAAACAGACTGGCTATGGATGGATTTGTCAAGAATGTGATACATCATCTTCAAAAGTAAGATTTAGGGGGGTAATTCCCTTTTTTACAAAAAAGATTTTAGCATAAATAATTGATGTTGGTATCAATAAGATAAGACCCTGAAGGTTGCTGAGAGTTGTGTTGGTGTTACTGGTGTTCCCAGAAGGAGGTGTTTCATCTCGCAGGGCACCCTGGATATCATCGAGGAGGAGTCAGCCTGCGGCTCAATGGAAACTCTGGTCTGTACCGGGAACTGAGAAGGATGGCTGCAAGGGCTCTGAGGGCAGATAAAGAGACGTTTGTTAGAGGAATCTGTTAGCAAGTGACACACTATCTGTGCTCTAGCGACCCACGTCCTACTTACAAAGGAATCAAAGCATTACGCACATCTGAATCTGTTCCTCGGAGAGTCACAGTCAGGGCAGCTGATGGAACGGTCTTTACGGATGACACTGCCGTTGTGATCCGCTGGGCTGGCTACTTTCAGCAGTTGTTCAAAGCTGATTCTCAGGATAGGACGTTGGATATCTCTGGGTCCACGGTTCTTGAGGCTGATCCTCCAATTAGCTGTGAACCACCCAATCTCACTGAGATCGCACAGGTGGTGAACCAGCTGAGTGAGGGAAAGGCTGCAGGGATCTGTGGTATCCGGGTTGAACTTCTCCAGGCTGGTGGTAAGGCTGTCCTTCTGGCATTGCAAGCAATCTTTGCTTCCATTTGGGTTTCTGGCATCATCCCAACTGACTGGAAAACGGGACCTGTCTTCCCTATCTGGGAAGGGAAGGTTGATCGCCTGGATTGCACCAACTACAGGGGGATAACACTGTTACCAGTGTCGATTTTCACAAATTGTTCAACTCAGTTGATCGAGCTGCCCTGTGGGACATCCTGTGGGTTCGCAGGATCCCCTTGAGGTTGCTGGATATCATGGCTGGCCTGTACACTGGTGCTGTGCTCTGTGTTTTTCCCTGTTGATTCTGGGGTTCGTCAGGGGTGTGTTCTTGATCCTACTCTGTTCAGTACTTGTATGGACTGGGTGTTGGGCAAGGTCAGGGGGTCCAACGGCTGTGGGGCATCTGTTGGTGAAGAAAGATTCACGGATCTTGACTTTGCTGACAATGCTGTGATCTTTGTGGAGTCAATGGAGGCTCTGATCAGGGCTCTCGAGAGACTGAGTGAGGAGTTTGAGTGTCTGGGCTTGTGAGTGTCCTGGAAATAAACCAAGATCCAGGCCTTGAATGACATCTTTAATGACTATCAACAGTGTGTCTGTTTGTGGAGAGAGTGTTAACCTTTTTGAGACGTTTACCTACCTTGGCAGTGACATGCATGTCTCCGGTGACTCTTCCTGTAAAGTCAGTAGACAGATTGGGAGAGTATGCGGGGTCATGAGGTCGCTGGAAAGGGGTGTGTAGCGCTCCCGATATCTATGCAAAAGGATGAAGGTGCAAGTGTTTAGAGTCCTGGTGCTTCCTGTCTTTCTATATGGTTACGAGACATGGATGCTATCCAGTGACCTGAGACAAAGACTGGACTCCTTTGGTACTGTGTCTTTCCGGAAAATCCTTGGGTACCGTTGGTTTGACTTTGTGTCGAATGAGCAGTTGCTCATGGAGTCCCGAATGAGGCACATTACCTGCATTGTGAGAGAGCGCCAGTTACGGCACTACGGCCACGTGGCGCATTTCCCTGAGGGTGATCCAGCTAGTAAGACCCTCGTTGGGGACCCGAGTGGCTGGACCAGTCCAAGGGGTCACCCATGTAACACCTGGCTGTGGCAGATAGAGGGTCATTTCCGGATGGTGAGACTGGACCGTGTGTCTGCCTGGGGGGTTGCAAACTAGGATCCTGAGTTGTTTCATCATGTAGTGGGTGCAGCAAAGCACTGTACCAGTGAATGCTCCCCAACTTGACTTGTATCAAGGTAACGTTAATATTGTCTTACTTTTATTTATTATTTAATGAAAAGAGTTTCAATTACAGCATAACAATTAAGAATGTAAGACTTCTCCCCCCAAATTCAAATTAATACTTAATATGCCCCTGTCATTAAGAAAACAAGCTAATCTTTCATGTTAAATGTAAAGTTACATTTTTTTATTTCAGTTTGCATTTTATTTTATTGTATTAAATTGTGTTTATTCTGCTCTGAGTGTTTGCTTATGTTCTTGCTGGGCAGAATTGGTTTCCTAAAATAATGTGCCTCAAATGAAAAGACCAAGTGCTGGCTTTCATGTGTGTTTCACAAATGATGAATTATTTTGGGCAATACCTACAAACAATGGAAAATGTTATACTTTTTTGGGACTTGGTTGTAGTGCAAGGTGGCTTGAGAAAGAAAGAGACAAAGCCCTCTCATATTTTCATGTGTCTCTTCACGTATGGCATGTATGATTGCTTGTTTGATTTAGGTAACTTGGCTTTAGTTTTAATAAAACAGTGTTCTCTTTTAAGTCTTACTGTATTGAAATAAACAAAGGGCTGTGTCAGCCTCAGCTCCTCTTTCTTGCAAGGCAGTTCGAGATATACAAAAAATAATATTACTGTCCACAGTTGCAATATATTTAAAACTCTTGATGTGTATTTATATGTGAAGTGACTGACATATTTAAGTAACATACACATGTATGGGGGTATAGGTTAAACTATATTTGATGTCCTTTTACTGGCAGTGTAAAGAGTTGTCTAAAGGACAACTCTCTGCGAATTTCCACAATACACAATGCTTAAGAATTTAACTGTTGTGTACGATGAGTTTTTACTGTATATTTTATGATATCTAGTATCATTCTGTTAAGCATTTAAAACAGAAACATTCTGTTAAATAAAATACCCTTGTTGCAAAAAACATGTAAAATATTTACATTTTAAACTACAGTTCAATTACATTGCATATTTATGGATGAACTGAAAGTCTTTACTTTTTAATACTCTGTATGTTATTCAAGGATAAAAAAAAAAATTAACATTTTTAACCTGATTTTTATATTTTTGTCACTGTTATGTCAATAGTATAAGGTGTTTTGAACAGAAATAAAGACATCTTTGAGATTTTTTATATATTGTTGAGATGCTGGATGAGACTTCAAGACTGATTAGCCTTGAATCCAGAATAGAAATGGTTGGAAGGTCTGGGAAATTGGATAGATTTCTTTTACCAAAACCTCTGATTTGAAAATAGTGGACAAATTTTGTTTATATAAATTAAATCTGAAGCGTAATTATTCATATCATGCAAATACATTAGCTAAATTTAGTTCTCTTAGTGTCTTAATCACAAATGTTTTCCAAATATTAAATTCTGAGTAGGTTTGAGAAGGTTGAAAAAGGTTGTTATTGTGTAGGGGATCAACAGATAAAAACTTCTGTGGCTTGAAGTGCATCCTGCATTGGTTCAATATCCTAAGTGATTGGTGAATGACTGGTAAATTGACAAAAGTTAGTATTTATAGGGGCAAAAGGCAATGCATTTAAAGAAGCAAAATTTAATTTCCATTACTAACCAGGCTGGTGTAAATTCATCAATTTATGCCAATTTCTAGATCTTTATAGTATGTATATTTGCCACCTTGTAATAAAATTGAAAGTTAGGTAGTGCCATACAACTTTCTAATTTTGGTCTTTTAAGAGTCTCACCTTCTGAAGGTGGGGCTATTTTGTATTCCATATAAATGAGGTTTTTATTATTGTACATAGGGATGCCCTGAAACAGAAATGGAAGTTGTAGCTACCTGAGGTCACCAGCCGTCCAAACTTGACACAAACAGGTGCAAAGCACAAGTCCACCTCAACATAGGAGCACTTCTGGGTAAGGCCTGACCCCTATGAAATAGGGTGCTCCAGTCCCTACAGCACCCAACAGGGCTGATTTACACAGCTGCAATTTCCATGATTCCCTGTGGGAAACCGTAGTGCTGCCGCAACCCATGGGGCTGCCATCTAGCGTTCTGGGGGAGGTAGTGCCCAGCCATCCTTCACACTACACCTCCCTTGTCTGAGCCTTGTAGGGTGAAGCATCCTGTGCAGTGAGGGCAGTCTTCTTCTTCCAGGAGTGGTTATTCATGTCAGCCAGTCCATGGCTCTGCCCTAAAACATATAAAGAAGAAAACAATAGGGAGACTCTGCACCACCGCTGTCTCCGGGCGTCTTTCTGCCACAAGTATGGGCAGTATCTCCAGCTGTGTCCCAACCAACAACACTCGAAGCATCACCGTGCCCTGCCTGGAGTCCATGACTTTTGGGATTGAAAGCAGGACAGGAACTCCTGCTCCACCTCACGCCCAGTGGAGGTCAGCTCTTTTCCCTGTGCCTGCTCACATGCTGCATGCACTGTTTGGAGAGCCAGACTCTCTCTCTCTCTCTCTCTCTTTCTCTCTTGCAAGTCTTCTTCCTTCTCTGGGACATAGAGAGAGACCCCATGCTGTCTGCACTTTAGACTTGTGTTTGACCACCTCAGATTTGGTGAGAGGCTAGGGAGCCCAGACGCCAGCACCAGTAAGCTGCTCTGGCGTATCCTGCCACACTGCTATATGGTTGGTCATCACCCCTATGCCCACTGTTGGACCAATGTAAGCTGCTCTGGCGTATCCTGCCACACTGCTATATGGTTGGTCATCACCCCTATGCCCACTGTTGGACCAATGTTTCTTGTCCTCCTTCCGAACCAATCACGGACAACTGACATTGAGTTCCCTTATTTTTTCGGTCGACGGAGGACTTGTGCTTCAATCCTTTCTCCCTGCCAAATGCAAGCCAGGTGACATAAAGTCTATCTGGCGCATGTTCAGTTGGGTACTGCGGAGGTTCATAGCAGAGGAAGTCCCAGGGGCTGGCCATAAGCTGACTGTTTTCCGCTTGTACTGTGTTTATTGTGGACCTCCCAGCCATTCCCTGTACCTTCTTTCCTTCATTGGAGGCATTCAAACCTGTGTAGGGCTCGGCTGGGATTGCTAAACCTGAGCTGAGCAATAGATGAATATCCATTGAATGGTTGATGGCCTCCCATCATTTGCAATTTAACAATTGATAACGAAATATACTCTTATCCTATTCATTGTTACTTATCAGTGTCGGTGAGGAGACTCTACTTCCTGAAGGTGCTCAGGAAGAACAACATCCCTGAGAAACTGCTGGTGTCCTTTTACCGCTGCACAGTAGAGAGCATCCTAGCCTACTATCTCTGTGCGTGGTTCTCCAGCTGCACAGTAGCACAGAAGAAAGAGCTCCACAGGGTCATTAAGGTCGCCCAGCGGATAGTCGGCTGTCCTCTCCCCTCACTAGAAGAACTACATAGTTCCTGTTGCCTCAGGAACATCAAGAAAATTCTTCAGGACCCATCACACCCAGGACATGCATTGTTTGAACACCCGCCTTCAGGCAGACGTTCCAGATCCATAAAGACTAAGATAAATAGACTGAGAAACAGTTTCTATCCTTCAGCCATCACCATTCTGAATGCTGCTAAGTGGTCAATCTGACCTAGTGCACCTTCATGTTCACAATACAATACACTCTCATGTTTACAGTACAGCTCTAAGTTAACATTGGATAAGGGACAAGTGCAATATAATGTATGTATGAGTGGAAAACATTGTTCTGCTGTTATGGACTATTTTGGTACTTATTTTATTCCCTTTTTATTTTAGTTTTAACTTCAGTAATTCTGTTTTTTATTTATTTATTTTTTTTTGCACTGGAAAATTGTACCTAAAATTTTGTTAGACAATGTCTCATTGCTACAATGACAATAAAGATTTTGATTTAATTTGATTGTAATATCTATATTTATTTTTCTACATGTAATAGTACACAAGTTGTGTAATTTTATTCATGGCTTTCTGCTTTTTTCCCTGCTTGTATTCTAATTCAGAACCTCGACTTTCAAACATTTATCTGTTATTTGGTGTTTAATATTTGATATCAACTTATATCCTGTCTTATTAATGCCACCTTTTATTTCTTGTGAAGTGCCTTTAGTATTGGAAAGATGCTATATAAATAAATGTATTAGTATTATTATTACACAGTGCCTTCTGAGATCAGGTTTGAATGCTGACCCGGTCAGTGCCAGTATGGAGTCTGCAAGATGTCCTCATATGTAGAAGTACTGAGTGTGCATAACTTCTAGATATTGTTTTACAGTCATATGAAAAAGTATAAGAACCACTCTTAATTCTTTGGATTTTTGTTTATCATTGGCTGAGCTTTCAAAGTAGCAATTTCCATAGGACACGCCTAATGGAAACAGTAGTATTTCAGCACTTACATTAAGTTTATCAGATTAACAGAAAATATGAAATATGCATCATAACAAAATGAGACAGGTGCATACATTTGGGCACCCCAACAGAGATATTACATCAATACTTAGTTAAGCCTCATTTTGCAAATATAACAGCCTCTAGATGCCTCCTATAGCCTTTGATGAGTGTCTGGATTCTGTTTGGGTGGTATTTTTGACCATTCTTCCATACAAAATCTCTCCAGTTTAGTTAAATTTGATGGCTGACAAGCATAGACAGCATGCTTCAAATCATCCCATAGATTTTCGATGATATTCAAGTCAAGGGACTGTGGTGGCCATTCCAGAACATTGTACTTCTCCCTCTGCATGAATTCCTTTGTAGATTTAAACTCTGTTTTGGGTCATTGTCTTGTTGGAATATCCAATTCCTGAGTAAGTTCAACTTTGTGACTGATGCTTGAACATTATCCTAAAGAATTTGTTGATATTGGGTTGAATTCATCCGACCCTCGACTTTCACAAGGGCCCCAGTCCCTGAACTAACCACACAGCCCCACAGCATGATGGAACCTCCACCAAATTTGGCAGTAGGTGGCAGGTGTTTTTCTTGGAATGCGGTGTTCTTCTTCTGCCATGCAAAGCGCTTTTTGTTATGACCAAATAACAAAATTTTTATCTCATCAGTCCAAAGCACATTGTTCCAAAATGAATCTGGCTTGTCTAAATGAGCATTTGCATACAACAAGTGACTCTGTTTGTGGTGTGAGTGTAGAAAGGGCTTCTTTCTCATCACCCTGCCATACAGATGTTCTTTGTGCAAATTGTACTGAATTGTAGAATGATGCAGCAAGATGTTTTGCAGGTCTTTGGAGGTGATCTATAGATTGTCTGTAACCATTCTCAAAATCCTGCGCATTTGCCGCTAATGTATTTTTCTTGGCCTGCCAGACTTGAATTTATCTTGAATAGATCTTTTGAGAGTTGCTTTGGGAATACCATGCTGTCACTCTTCAGAGAGGAGTCAAAGGGAAGCACAGCTTGCAATAGACCACCTTAAATACCTTTTCTCATGATTGGACATACCTGTCTATGAAGTTCAAGATTTAACAAGCTAATCCAACCAGTTTGGTGTTGCAAGTAATCAGTATTGAGCAGTTACATGCATTCAAATCAGCAAAATTACAAGGTTACCCACATTTTTGCACAGCCAAAGTTTCACATTTGATTTAATTTCATACAACTAAATAATGCTTCGCTAAAAATCTTTGTTCAGAAAACACCCCAGTACTCAGATGTTCCTAGGAAATGAAAGACCTACTGCCACTGTTCTCTTTTTTGTTGAAAGTAAATTATTATGCATGCTGACAGGGGTTCCCAATTTTTTTCATATAACTGTATATCTGAATAGTAGAAGTGTGTCATTAAGCTCTCTCAATTTCCAAAATCTGTTAATTCCTACATGTGTTATTACATTACATTCTACCAGTTTATGCTCACAAATATCTACCCAGGTATTGCATGTCACTTATTAAGTGAATAATCTGAGATGTTGCTATAACAGATGTTCAGTATTTACAGTGCATCCGGAAAGTATTCACAGTGCATCACTTTCTCCATATTTTGTTATATTACAGCCTTATTCCAAAATGGATTAAATTAATTTTTTTCCTCAGAATTCTACACACAACACCCCATAATGACAATGTGAAAAAAGTTTACTTGAGGTTTTTGCAAATTTATTAAAAATAAAAAATTGAGAAAGCACATATACGTAATTGAGCTCAGGTGCATCCTGTTTCCCCTGATCATCCTTGAGATGTTTCTGCAGCTTAATTGGAGTAGACCTGTGTTAAATTCAGGTGATTGGATATGATTTGGAAAGGCACACACCTCTCCATATAAGGCCCCACAGTTGACAGTTCATGTCAGAGCACAAACCAAGCATGAAGTCAAAGGAATTGTCTGTAGACCTCTGAGACAGGATTTTCTCGAGGCACAAATCTGGGGAAGGTTACAGAAAAATTTCTGCTGCTTTGAAGTTCCCAATGAGCACAGTGGCCTCCATCATCCGTAAGTGGAAGAAGTTTGAAACCACCAGGACTCTTCCTAGAGCTGGCCAGCAATCTAAATGGATCGATCAGGGAAGAAGGGCCTTAGTCAGGTAGGTGACCAAGAACCCAATGGTCACTCTGTCAGAGCTCCAGAGGTCCTCTGTGGAGAGAGGAAAACCTTCCAGAAGGACAACCATCTCTGCAGCAATCCACCAATCAGGCCTGTATGGTAGAGTGGCCAGACGGAAGCCACTCCTTAGTAAAAGGCACATGGCAGCCTGCCTGGAGTTTGCCAAAAGGCACCTGAAGGACTCTCAGACCATGAGAAATAAAATTCTCTGGTCTGATGAGACAAAGATTGAACTCTTTGGTGTGAATGCCAGGCATCACGTTTGGATGAAACCAGGCACCACTCATCACCAGGCCAATACCATCCCTACAGTGAAGCATGGTGGTGGCAGCATCATGCTGTGGGAATGTTGTTCAGCAGCAGGAACTGGAAGACTAGTCAGGATAAAGGGAAAGATGACTCTGCAGCAATGTACAGAGACATCCTGGATGAAAACCTGCACCAGAGCCCTCTTGACCTCAGACTGGGACGACGGTTCATCTGTCAGCAGGACAACGACCCTAAGCACACAGCCAAGATGTCAAAGGAGTGGTTTCAGGACAACTCTGTGAATGTCCTTGAGTGACCCAGCCAGAGCCCAGACTTCAATCCGATTGAACATCTCTGGCGAGACCTTAAAATGGCTGTGCACCGACGCTTCACATCCAACCTGATGGAGCTTGAGAGGTGCTGCAAAGAGGAATGGGTGAAACTGGCCAAGGATAGGTGTTGCCAAGCTTGTGGCATCATATTCAAAAAGACTTGAGGCTGTAATTGCTGCCAAAGGTGCATCGACAAAGTATTGAGCAAAGGCTGTGAATAATTATGTACATGTGATTTCTCAATTTTTTTATTTGTAATAAATTTGCAAAAACCTCAAGTAAACTTTTTTCATGTTGTCATTATGGGGTGTTGTGTGTAGAATTCTGAAGGAAAAAATGAATTTAATCCATTTTGTAATAAGGCTGTAACATAACAAAATGTGGAAAAAGTGATGCCCTGTGAATACTTTCCGGATGCACTGTAATTGTCCAAATGGCTTTGGATATTGTCCATGTCTCAAATTCATAAAGTGTTAATGACCTGAAACAACTTTTTAGCATCCTCTTTATTTTCAAAAGCAAAAAATATTAAAACACTTTTTATCTAACTTTAAGTTTTAGCATGTTTGTTTTTTAATAATTTTAATTATATAATATTTATTTTATATAACTTTTTTGCATATGTCACCATTTTGCTTTCTTTCTAGTAAAAAATGTAGTTGTTATACTGTTTTATTTGTATTCTTCTCACTTTGATTATTTATTGCAAAAAGTATTGCTGTGAATCATATTTCGGGTTTAGCTGGTTCCATGCATGGGATTAACTGTTAGTCCTGTTTTATAAAGTAGGCTAAGAGAGGTGGTAGGCTGAATGATTCTTTTTTACTGCGTATTCAGTATTCTGTAATTAATTGGTGCTTTAAGCAGAGTTTGTTCCTATTTTGTTTCCAAAGCTGCAAAGCATTAGAAATGATGCACTTTCACAGAACAATTCCCAGTACTATTTTGACCTTTTATTATTTTTCATACATATGCTTTTTGTTTTACGATGTTCATAATGCCAGTTCTTAGAAGTTTGCTTATGTACTTTCTCATTGAACACTGTTCTTATTCCCAATTGCTTGTGCCTCATCTGCATTGTAGTGTACTGGTGGGAGTATTAGCTATCAAATAGCAACCAGGGGTGGGCAGTTTCAGTCCTGGAGGGCCGCAGTGGCTGCAGGTTTTTGTTACAACCCAATTGCTTAATGAGAAGCACTTATTGCTCAAGTAACACTTCTGCTTCACTTTAGTTGTCTCGTTCGTTAAGATTTTGAACCCTTATTGCTTATTTTAGTCTTAAACAGCTATAGTCTTGGTTTTTAAGTGCTCCTTATTAGCAATTGGATGCAAATGGCAAAAGAGACCAGCATTTCTCTATTTAGCTTGTTTCCATGTACACCTGTGTGTATTTATCGTGCACTATTGGGTTTAATTAAATACTTGGAAGGAAAGTGAAGCACTGAGAATAACTCATCTGTTTTAGACTTTAAATCATTTGGATGATATCCTTAGAAAGGAAAAACAAGTGTAGGGTATGAGATTGACATGGCAGAGTTACAGCAGTAGCAACGCATGAAATTAAATAAATAGACAAGGATTGTTTTTTAATTAAGCACCTAGGTTGGAACAAAAACCTGCAACCACTGCAGCCCTCCAGGACTGAATCTGCCCACCCATGGACTAAACAAAGCAAATTCAAAAAAATACAACAAATGTTTACATGGGGCATCCAGAAAAACAATGCATCGGGTTTACAAGATAACAATATTTCATGTGCCCAGCATACAACTTTTTACATGGCTACAGCATGAGCAGAGTACAGTATTTTGTGTGAATTGACGAAAATATATGGAAGACTCAATATAAACCCTGTTTTTGAAATGTAGAAGCAGAAATCTTAAGCTTTGGATTGAATTCTAAATTAACCAAAATGTCTATTCTAATAGTTTATGAGAAATTTGGTGAACTTCTGAATGGTTTGCTGAGGTTGGGAAAGGCTTTGAACAATTTGAGCTTTTGAAGCTTAAAGCTGATTATTTGTGATTCACCCAAGCCCTAATAGGCATCTCTTAAGACTTATGACTGCAAGTTGCTCACAAAACATTTATGATATGCACACAAACTTAAAGATAAACACAGAATAGCACCTTTCCAAAAATTAATGAAATATGTTCTAGGGATAGCAAAGCACAAGTTATTTTTTATTAAAAAAATTTAGATTGAAACTAATCAGTGACTACAACATCACTATTGCCTTGCTAAAGATGTCCCTTACAGCATGGGCTCCAGATACAATAAAAATGTAACAACTACATTGTGCTTATAATACCTTGAAGCAAATTACACTGATACATCCCACATTCACATAGATGGACAGTAAAGCATATGTCTCAAGTATTTTCAGTCTATTTAGTTCTATTAAATAAAAAAAATAAGATCAGTCTGTGCATGTTTATTGCCGTGTTAAAAAGTGAAAAATATGTTTTCAACTTTGAAATTAGCTATTATTAAAAAAATCTTTAAAACATTTTCTAATAATTGTGGTACACTGTAGCACATAAGTCTAATACAGAGTTAATATTTTTGTCTTCTAAAGTAATTTAATTTAGAAGAACTTCATTGTCCTCATAAAACAAACAAAAAGATGCATCGCAAAGAAATCTATTACATTATTAACATTTTTAATTTTTCAACACCTTTTGAAAGTCACCAGTCATATAAAAGTAGGGTATTTTTTAGGAATATAGCAATACTGTTCATACATGTTCTGTTTGACTCTTTTAACTTTATATATAACTAGCTGTGTTAGCCCATGCAGTAAGAAGCCCAGGCTCCTAGAAACCATGGATTCTGGCACTTCAATCATGGCATCGGTTGTGTGGCTAGGCTAGGTTCTATTTCCTCAGAAGTTTCATTTTATCGACGTGCTCGCCTCCTTTGTGTATTAGCGGCTAAGCAACTTTCTCTCTCCTCGGAGGTTTCATTTTGCCAGTGTTGATTTCTTTGAGCTTCATGCTGTAGCATTGCACTTCAGGGCCGGACAGACAGACACACACACTTCCACGCGTAGATGTTTATATATTAGATTGTCGCACTGTCAGTGAAATTGCGATGAGTGCTTTGCTTTGTGACATTAAAATAGAATTTCTTTATATAGTGTTGTGCTACAAGCCAGTAATAGATGATTCTCACAGTGAGTTCCTTGTTCTTTTTGATATCTGAAACAAATCACTGAGATATTAATTATTATCAGTTGCAATAATGATATGAGATGCTGAATTATTAGAACTGAATGTGTGTTTTTTTTTTTTTTTTGCTTTAACTTATGTTTGTCGTTAACACTAGAATTACCAGAGCCTACGAAAAAACTCATAGATCCATCCCACCTGAAAACGCTTTGCACCACTCCGTCAGCGTTTTTTGTCTTTAAACAGTAGAATTACCAGAGCCTACGAAAAAAAACTCGTAGATCTGTCCCACCTTAAATCGCTTCTCACCTCTTCGTGAGCGTCTTTTGTCCTTTAAATGTGTTGATAAGCAGCAAGTAGCAAGCACTTTGCTATCACATCCCCCACCAGCACACAGTTTTCTCAGCTCAAGTCTGTTTACCTGCGTGTCAGTTGCTTGGAGTTGTATAAAGTGAGAAGTCAAGCAAAATCACACCTTTTATATATATCATTATTTGGAACACATGCATTTCATGTGTGTTCCGTGTCTACAACGATCTATGTCAGTGGTGCCCACATTTTTTCTGCTTGTGAGCTACTTTTAAAATGACCAGGTCAAAATTATCTACCTACATTAAAAATATATATAGACCACATGGTGGCGACCGCCCTGGTGCCTATAGGGATCACGGGTGCAGAGCTTCGAAGCTCAAACTTGTAGGGGCCCGTGGTCACCGCCAGGGGGCGCCCCAATGCCTTGGGAGCCCTGCACCTCACCACTTCTGCCATACCCGGAAGTGCTGGGGGGAAAAGGATCAGGAACAGCCGGAGTGCTTCCGGGTGCGCAGCCAGCACTTCCGCCACACTGGGGAGTGCTGGCGGAAGATTGTCGGGAGGCACCTGGAGCACATCCGGGTGATTATAAAAGGGGCTGCCTCCCTCCATTCGTTAACTGGAGTCAGTAGAGGTGAAGACAAAGTCTTGGAGGAGGCAAGGAGGCAGCCTGAAGAACGAAGGCATTTGAGTTGGCCTGGACTTTGGGGTTGTGTGGCTCTTTGAACATTGTAAATAGTGATGGCAAATAAACGTGTGTTGGATGAGTTGAACGTGTCCGCCTGTCTGTGTCCGGGTCATCTTTCACAATATATATATATTATGGGGTGCCAAACAGGCAAATATAATGATTTTCGGAATATATAAAGTCAGTGTTCTGAATGTATATCACCAAAACCTGAATATATAAAGTCAGCGTCGGAAAGTCACTCCTGAATATATAAAGTCATCGTCGGAATATATAAAGTCAAAACTTGAATATATAAAGTCATTCCGGAATATATAAAGTCATTTTTGAATATATAAAGTCAGCGTTGGAATATATAAAATCATTCCCGAATATATAAAATTTCTGTGCTTCTCATGTCACTCGTAGTAGTGAAAGGTAAACTTAGACAGAAGCCACTCAGAGTTGATCGGGCTTGTCAGGTTCGTTCAAAAATGTGCCCATACAAAAAGAATAAATAAATATAGTGTTCAAAATGCCGGGCACATACATCATTTTGAATGAATTAACTAAACAGTGGGGTTTTTTTTAAATATTTTTCTGAAGATGTTTTTGTTAACTTATTTCATTATGTTGCATTAGGAACTCATTGAGTTTACTAAAAATGTGCCTGAATCGTTTCAATCAATATCAATATAATCTGACTTTAAATTTATGTATTCAGGAATGAGGTTATATATTCCGATGCTGACTTTACATATTCAGTAATGACTTTGTATATTCTAACTCTGACTTTATATATTCAGGAATGACTTTATATATTCTGACGCTGACTTTATATATTCCAATGCTGACTTTAAATATTCAGGAATTACTTTATATATTCAGGAACGACTTTTTATATTCCAGCGCTGACATTATATATTCCGAAAATCATAATATGAATATATATATATATATATATATATATATATATATATATATATATATATACACTAGCAGAATACCCGCGCTTTGCAGTGGAGAAGTAGTGTGTTAAAGAAGTTATGAAAAAGGAAAAATTTTATAAATAACATAACATGATTGTTAATGTAATTGTTTTGTCATTGATATGAGTGTTGTTCTCATATCTATCTATCTATCTATCTATCTATCTATCTATCTATCTATCTATCTATCTATATATATATATATATATATATATATATATATATATATACATATATATATATATATATATATATATATATATATATATATATATATATATAACGCAGCTGAGAAGTAGTGTGTTAAAGAAGGAAAGAGAAAGAAAAGGAAACATTTTAAAAATAATGTAACATGATTGTCAAAGTAATTGTTTTGTGTATTTGGCGGCAGCGTCACAAAGTTGTTTTCTGTAGCTGCATCAGAAAATGTACCACGACGTCTGACACGCCTCCTTTTTACTGTTTTCTCACAGCTTGGTTGCTGCTGTCATATATATATATACACACACACACACACACACATATATATATATATCTATATATATATATATATATATATATATATATATATATATATATATATATACATATATATACACATACATATCTTCATATCTACATATACACACATATATATAATATATATATATATATATATACAGTAATCCCTCTAGACATGAAATAACTGGGTTATGCTCCAGACCCCCGCGATAGCTGAAAATCCGCGAAGTAGAAACCATATGTTTGTATGGTTATTTTTATATATTTTAAGCCCTTATAAACTCTCCCACCCTGTTAACATGATTAGAGCCCTCTAGACATGAAATAACACCTTTTAGTCAAACGTTTAAACTGTGCTCCATTACAAGACAGAGATGACAGTTCTTTCTCCCAATTAAAAGAAAGCAAACATATCTTATCTTCAAAGGAGCCGCCGTCATAAAGGAGCGCGGTCAAGAGCAGAGAATGTCAGAGAGAGCGCTTGCTAAGAAAAGCAAAAAATCAATACACACAAATTATATATATGTGTGTATGTATGTATGTATGTGTGTGTGTGTGTGTGTGTGTGTGTGTATACATATATATACACATGCATATACTTGTGTGTATGTTTGTTTGTGTCTATATGTGTGTGTATAGGTTTGGTCACTGAGTGCAAGGGAAAAATAATAAATTATAGTCTATAAGTTATTAAACAGTAAAACATTAACGTTTTAAGATGTACAGGTACATTGAAATTACATTTTCTATGTGAACGTTTAAATTTGTGCCTCTGGTAATGTGCCTTACCGGCATTTAAAGAAAATTAGTTTTGTGTCCTCTGCAGTGTTAAGAGAAAAGGCTTTGGTTTGGGATAAAAGGAAAAAGGTGTAAAGAAAGGAAAGTTGCCTTTTCTTTTATATAGTATAGAGATGTGTTAGCTGGCGTTATGATCGCCTTTTGGGGACAGTCGCGTGGGTCTTGTGTAGACTGGTGAGACGTCCCGCCATTAATCGGCTGTGATGGCACTGTCAGTCCTCCACTCCTGTGCGTGTCTTCATAATCCGATCTGAGGACCTCATAATCGTATAATCGTGCAAAGAAAGTGTGAATCGCCTTAATATTATTTTGCCGTGGTGTAGAAAAGGGGTCCGTGTTTGCACTTGTCTGGGCTATAGCGCGGGGAGGATGAAAAAATTAAAAGTGCTCACTTTGACTTAAGGCAGAAGCGCAGTCAGCGTCTCAAAGGCGGCACAGCTATGCACGCGCTGGCTGCTCGACTTTTGCTGGGCAGGAGACCACAGTTTTGCAGACACGCTTCATGATATCAAAAGTCTCAGCTCTTTGGAGGTCATTCATATATATATATATATATATATATATATATATATATATATATAAATATACCCGCCTAGCGAGAAGTAGTGTGTTAAAGAAGTAATGAAAAGAAAAGGAAACATTTTAATAATAGCGTAACATGATTGACATTGTCATGAGTGTTGCTGTCATATATATGCCTGCCTAAATAAGTCACCCTCGCTTTGCTCTTACTTTTTACCGTTCATTTAATCATGGCTAGTGGCGGAAAAATTATAAAATGGAAGGAGGATGGCTTTACCAAAACAATTATTGATGGCTTAATCGATTATTCATAAAGCTTGAATTGGTGATCTGTTTTCTGTGTTAACCTCATATTTTTCATACTTCTTCTCAAACTAAGGTGGTGCGAGGGTAAAATGAATCGGGATGCGCTGATCAATGTAATCGGTGTACCAGGAAATCATGCATTGACAAAAGCTCCCCTTTGCTTGTAATGCAAAGTGTGATTAAATGCATTATTTTTAATGCTATGGAGCACATGCATCGAAGCTTCTCAGCTGTGCTTGTGCTAAGAAAAGGAAAGATTTTAAAAATAACGTAACACGATTGTCAATGTGACCTTTTGTAAGTAGTGCCTGGAGGATTCAGTGTGGAGAAACTCTAGAGACAGCGTGTGTATTAACTTGTGGATTTTTCTGTGAGTATTTGGTGGCAGTCTGACGAGTTGCTTCGAGAAGGCGGCGTTAGCGAGCTCAGCTCAGAGCGAAATGAGATGAATGGGAGGGAGATGATGACGTGACTCCCCACCGCCTTAACTGTCAATCCCCCACAAACACAGTCTCTCAGAATTTGCATAAGCACACCCCTTCACCTACAATTTTAACTTAGTTACGAAGTGATCAAAACTCTTGTTTATATCCTGCGTTCTCTCATTAAACTTGTATCCCGCATTACCTGTGGGCATGTGAAACGCCAGTGGTAGCCTGTCTATGAACTTAATTTAAAGTTTAGGTTTACACCTTGCTTTCTTTCCGAGGTAGCAGCACTCATGAATATGGTAGTATATGTCACTCGCTCGCTTCTTATTGTTTCGCTGCCTTCTCGATTATATAATGCATGTTTTCTTAAGCACTTTTTGGAGGTCTTCCTGGTTTTCTACGCACTGCGTTGACAGTCAGTTCACGTGATTACGTGGGAGGCGTGATGATGTCACACGAAACTCCGCCCCCCTACGTCTTTCCAGCTCAACTCTATTACAGTTAATGGAGAAAAATACCTTCCAGTTATGACCATTAGGCGTAGAATTTCGAAATGAAACCTGCCCAACTTTTGTAAGTAAGCTGTAAGGAATGAGCCTGCCAAATTTCAGCCTTCTACCTACACGGGAAGTTGGAGAATTAGTGATGAGTTTAATTTAAAGTTTAATGAGAGGACGCAGGATGTAAATGAAAGTTTTGATCACTTTGTAACTAAGTTAAAATTGCAGGTGAAAGGGTGTGCTTATGCAAATTCCAAGAGACTGTGTTTGTGTGGGATTGACAGTTAAGGCGGGTGGAGGAGTCACGTCATCATATCCCCTCCCATTTACCTCATTTCGCTCTAAGCTGAACTCCGCGGCTAATGCAGTCTTCTGAAGCAACTTCGACACACTGCCACCTAAAGTCAAATCTTGAATATATAAAGTCAGCGTCGGAATATATTGTCACGCTTGGGTCACACAGGAGGTCGTAGAAACAAGAAGGATTTTTATTCAAACACTGCAAACACATGAGCTTAAACGTGCTCCATGACAAGTCCGAGATGACAGTTCCGCTAGGAGCTGAGAGAGAGAGCGTGATAAAAGCCTTGTGCAGCACCTGTCAGTTGAAAATTGATTGTTTGCTTGCTTTTAAGTTAGTGGAGTATCGCGCGAGGTTTGCATTACGCGTTATAGCGCAAGTGAGAAAGTAAGGAGCAATGTGAGGGTAGTCTGTGTTTCAGGGGTTGTGGTTTTCCCAGAGGGGTCTGTATCTTCTTGGGGTGCGATCAGCCCTCCAGCTCACACCCTCCCCCTCAGCTTTATTCACATTTCCGTGAATCAAGCGACTCTCTATACCAGGTTAATTTAGTCTTGATAATACGTCTGCGTTGACGTGTTCAGAACCTGGTCGATGTTTTACTGTGAAACGGTAAAAGTTGTAAGCCCAGAAACCATCTCATGAGGCGAGAGTTTGTATCTTTCTGTCGGTATGACCATTGAAGTGGAGCATGATCAGTTACCAAAGTGAAGTTTCGTCCCCACACGTAATAGCGAAGCCCTCCAGCTCACAATATAAAGTAAGCGCTGGAATATATAAAGTCAAAACTTCAATATATAAAGTCATCATCGGAATATAGAAAGTCAGTGCTGCAATATCCATCCATTTCCCAACCCGTTGAATCCGACCACAGGGTCACGGGGTCTGTTGAGCTAATCCCAGCCAACACTGGGTGCAAGGCAGGAACCAGTCTTGGGCAGGGCAAATGCATCATTTTCAAAACATTAACCTAACAGTGATTTTTAATTTATTTTTCTGAATACATTTTTGTTAACTTACTTCAGTTCAGAGTCGTTTCAATCAATATATTTTGACTTTGAGTTTATATATTCAGGAATGAGTTTATATACTCCGATGTTGACTATGTATAATCAGGAATGACTTTATAAATTCTGATGCTGACTTTATATATTCAGGTTTTCACTTTATATATTCCAGCGCTGACTTTATGTATTCAAGTTTTGACTTTATATATTCCGACAGTGACTTTATATATTCAAGTTTTGACTTTATATATTCTGACGCCGACTTTATATATTCAGAAAATCAATGTATTTGCCTGTTTCGCACCCCATAGTATATGTGTGTGTGTGTATATATATATGCCAGCAGCACTCATGACAATGACAAAACAATTACGTTACGTTATTATTAAAATGTTTCCTTTTCTTTTTACTTCTCCGCTGCCAAGCGTGGGTATTTTGCTATATTTTGTATATGTATATATATGTTTATATATCTGTGTGTATGTATATATATATATATATATATATATATATATTTATTTGTGTGTATGTATACGTATGTGTGTATATGTAGATATGTATATATATCTATACTAATAAAAGGCAAAGCCCTCACTCACTCACTCACTCACTCACTCACTGACTCATCACTAATTCTCCAACTTCCGTGTAGGTAGAAGGCTGAAATTTGGCAGGCTCATTCCTTACAGCTTACTTACAAAAGTTGGGCAGGTTTCATTTCGAAATTCTACGCCTAATGGTCATAACTGGAAGGTATTTTTCTCCATTAACTGTAATGGAGTTGAGCTGGAATGACGTGGGGGAGAGTTTCGTGTGACATCATCACGCCTCTCACGTAATCACGTGAACTGACTGTCAACGCAGTGCGTAGAAAACCAGGAAGACCTCCAAAAGTGCTTAAGAAAACATGCATTATATAATTGAGAAGGCAGCGAAACAATAAGAAGCGGGCGAGTGACATATACTACCATATTCATGACTGCTGCTACCTCGGAAAGAAAGCAAGGTGTAAACCTAAACTTTAAATTAAGTTCATAGACAGGCTACGCTGGCGTTTCACATGCCCACAGGTAATGCGGGATACAAGTTTAATGAGAGGACGAGGATATAAACGAGTTTTGATCACTTTATAACTAAGTTAAAATTGTAGGTGAAGGGGTGTGCTTATGCAAATTCCGAGACTGTGTTTGTGGGGAAGTCACGCCATCATCTCCCTCCCATTCATCTAATTTCGGTCTGAGCTGAGCTCAGCTAATGCCGTCTTCCGAAGCAACTTCGTCAGACTGCCACCAAATACTCACAGAAAAATCCACAAGTTAATACACACGCTGTCTCTAGAGTTTCTCCACACTGAATCCTCCAGGCACTACTTACAAAAGGTTACATTGACAATCGTGTTACGCTATTTTTAAAATCTTTC
>NC_053168.1:60983173-61016032 GCF_016835505.1 Polypterus senegalus | reverse complement strand
TTTAAAAAAAAAAACCCCCTTCCAGATCTCACATGTAGATAAGGAGCCTTGGCTTGAGCTGGGAGAACGCTTTGCCTAAGCTGAGTCGGCAAGGCCGGGATAGACAGCAGGTTGCTTGCTGCTTGTGCTGATCGGCACATTTACAAAACAAAAGAAGCTGATGGGGAGGCAAAAGGATTTAAGGTGGGCGGGATTCAGTATTTTCATAGGCTTCAGGAATTTAGTGTTAATAATTATTGCCAAATTACTAGTAATCTATTTTAGCCCTTTTAAGATAACTTACTTTGAGCCCTTCATCAAGTACAAATACTTGAGTCTTGGAAGACATTAGCCATTTCTGCTCTTCCGAGATTTTTCCCACTCTGATAATGGGTTTTCAACTTTTAATCATATTTTAATGTAAATACACAATTTCTAAACACACTTACTTTACTATTTACAGTTAGAACTGCAAAGAAGAATTTGCCTACCTTGCTTTTCCACTGCCAATGTTCAGACTCAAAAATATTTTAACTAGCAAGGAAAAGAATATTCACCATTTGTACAATTTATTAAATTGTTATTGTCACAGCGCTCACTCCCAGAACACCTTTGGTAATGCTGAGAAAGAGATTTCTCTCTCAATATCTGATAAGGAGTGAAATTTATATACTACTTTTTATTATTATTCAATTTGTGCAAAACCATGATACAATTCAGCTGAAAATTGTACACTAGATACACCTTCTAAATTAAACTGTCTCATATATATGAGAAATTGACCCCAATTATGAAGGAAGTCAGGCAGCATAGGCCTTACTAAGCATATGGCTTGGGATTGTACAGAGTTAACCCTTTGGGAAAAGATTTTTCTTACCCATCAGATAGTATAGGATGTACAATAATTGCCAATTTTTTACAATAACATTATTTGGAGCTATATCAGATAAACTTAGATCATTGGGTTGCAAGCTTTTGGGTTGAACAGAGTTGTTATTCTGTGTTCAGTGGTAAAGTCTCATGTACATTTTAGGATGTGTTGCACAGATATTTGAAGGAATATCAGTGGTGATTCTCCAAGGGTAATATATCTGATGATCATCATGGATTGATTCTCAAAGATACTCAAGAAAGGTAAGACTAAGCAGCAGAATAAAAGTTTAAGAAACACTGGCTTAGACTATTTGGTGATAAACTGACCATTATTTCCTATACACATTGTTCACATGTTGACTGATTCTACAGGGTGGTCCAGATCTAATTATACAATTCCATGACGCTATAACTTATTAAGTTTATTACTCTGAGCCTGTACCCAAAGGAATGGAGGACAAGTGGACATTACATGGAAAATCAGTGAATTAATTCAATGTAAGTCCATTTCGCTTATTAAAAGATATTTTGAACAATTCTTTTGTCTTGTATCGCTTTTCCTGCATTGCATTAAAAGTTGCATAATTATATCTGGACCAATCTATACTTAATTGGAAGAATCCCAGTGTACCCTCTATAACTCAATGTGAAATGATTTTTAACATTTTATAAAGATACAAAATCTGGTTTTCCTTGTATGGAACTATGTAGAACTTCTTTAGAATGTCATTTTTCTTTATGTCATTCTAAAATAAGTTAGCTGAGCTCCTGCCTGTGTTTTTGATAAACTCCATGGTTATAATTAATAAGAATTTGTAAGACACAGTGATCTTTTTTTATTTATTACTAATTAGCGCTGTTTTGTGTGAGAATGGGAATTTCAGTATGGCTTATGATTACATACCTTAAATATTTCTGCAATAAATTGCATCAATTGTGTGGCTCTTTTAAATCTTGTAATTTTATTTTCCATCCATCCATCCATTATCCAACCTGCTATAACCCAACTACAGGGTCACAGGGGTCTGCTGGAGCAATCCCAGCCAACACAGGGTGCAAGGCAGGCACAAAACCCTGGCAGGGAGCCAGCCCACCACAGGGCTGAAACTTATATATGATTTTCTATATTATAAAACTTGTAATTTATAGATCTGGAACAAATAAAATGTTAAATAGGACACAAAAATAAATATAAATAAACATAGTTCTACTTACCAGCATGGTGGTGTTGTGGTCTGTAATTAGGCTTGCCAGACATCCCTTATATTTGGTAATATTTATCAAATATTTGATAATTTTGTCCCTGTCCCATACTGACCTTTTCAGGGATATCCAAATGTCCTGTATTTAGTTCATTTTCAAATTTCGTAATAAAATATATTTTTGCTACCTTCTACGGTACTTAGTTGTAACTTTATAAGTAATTATACTTTCTTTTCTCAGATTCTCTTGATGAAAATAACCCAAGTGTAACGAGGAAACTAGTGTTTGCTGGCTGCTTGCAACTTGTTCAGTTGCCATGGTTGGCTGAGGACAGTGACACTGTTACCGTTTTGTTTCCAGCCGAGCGCTGTGCAGTTCTGTAGCAGCATTACAACATACAGTGTCAACCATGTGTGTTGTAACTACTTCCCATGGTCCACTTTTTTCTAACTTAAAATGAATCCATCCATCCATCCATCTCAGATGCCAAAACCGGTTAAATTTTGTGATGAATATTCCAGCTTAATGGACATTTATAAAAACAAGGCAAAGGCTGTTTTGAAGCAAACTGTGGTGTATGTAATTGCGTTTTCGAAATAATTTTCTAACCATTTTACTTTGTTTTCCTCATAACCTTTATTTTTTTAAATTATGTCTCTATTTTTATATAATATAGTAAATACCAAGGTCAGCGGAGAAGTAGTGTTTTAAAGAAGCAATGAAAAGAAAAAGAAACATTTTGAAAATAACGAACCTGTTTGTCAGTAATTGTTTTGTCACTGTTGTGAGGATGAGTGTTGTTGTCATATATATATATATATATATATATATTTACACACACACACATAAAATATATATATACATATCTATACATATACAATATATACATACATATATATCTACATATATCACACAATATATACAACATATACATACATACACACAAAATATATACACACAAATACATATATATATATAAATACTACAAAACATATATAAAACATATATATACATATACATATCAAATACATAAAACACACACAGCTATTTCAGATCAGTGCAATACCTGTTTTAAAACGGGGACTCCGCCTACGTAATAACAAATCAAATCATTCAGTTGTTTTTTCTCATATGTCATTTTAGAGCTGGACGCCTGGCATCTATTTTTGCCACAAGTTCGTTTTCTGTTTGGTGTGAGGTTCGGTTGTGGAGATTCTCGGGATGGATTGCAGGTGCTCATCAGTGAGGTTTAAATTCGTGTGCTGTTTTGTTAGTCTTTATCACTGAGAAGAGCTTCACACAGATATGTGCTACCAAACATGCACAAGGTTCGGCGCATGTAGACGGACTTTTTTGTTTTTTCAAAGTCACCAAAGCCGGGCAAACTCAGTGCGCTATAACTCTAGTAAGCGGTAAGCAAGGCAGCTGAAGCGCTGCATTGGGATCTGAGTTTTGGTTACCAGCGCCATATACCCGCCTTTAATAACAATAATACAGTATATAAAATGATCTCGCTGGGGGATATAATTACACGCCTGGATGACAGGGTTTTGAGTTTGACACATATGGACTAAATAGAATTTTGAAAAGATATTTTTTTTCAAATGGATCGCTATTCAGATAGAGTTGACGCCACTACAGCCTGCATGCCAATGAGTCATCCTCCTCGCTTTATTTTTTACCATTCATCTAATGAATACACTGAGTATGGCTTTACCAAAACAAATTGATGGCAATAAAGTATCCATTATTCGAGTATGTAGATCGGTATATATATATATACATATATTTTCCCCAGATCGAGGGGAGAAGTAGTGTGTTAAAAAAGGTAGAAAAAAAAAGGGAACATTTTAAAAATAACGTAACATGACTGTCAATATACAGTATTTGTTTCGGAGTGTTACTGAGTGTTGCTGTCATCAAGGATTTGATTATCATTATTTCTTTCAATCAGGTTCGTATTTGTAGGATGTTTTGGTTGTTAATCTGTTTGTCAATCGTTTAAAGATGACAGGTTTCATTCATCGATTGCTTTACTGCATCAATAAACAGCTCGCCTTCTTCTTTATCTGAGACCTGACACACTGCATGAAACGGTTTTTTACACTGTCTTCCTTTAGCGGGACATTGACTTTTTCCACCGGTGCTTTTGGCCACAGTAGCTGCATTTATGAATATGCTTATCAGATGCTTCATATTTTTTGCTGCCTTTCAATTGTGAAATCTGTTTTGTTCAGCCTTTGGAACGGTTGTTTTTATCTGTGCTCAGGCCAGTTCACGGAGCCACTGGTGTACATGCATCGGTTCCCAGCTGTGCTGGTGCCATCTCGGCAAAAGTGCATGGCTGTATTTAATGTTACCCTTAGTCCTGGCACTTAAAACTTTCTCTCGAGTTTCACCAAAGTTTGTGTCAAACACCACCCCTGACCATCTCATCTTCCTCTCCATAAGCACAGTCCTTCCCCCTGGGGAATATTTACCCGGGAGTTTGCTATTGATTGCCACTGAGGGACGGCCTTATAGGGCAGGCACTAAATTACAAACGCCAGCGGCAGCCTGTCTATGAACTTAATTTAAAGTGTAGGTTTACATCGGTTTTTTTTCGGCAAGGAACTCATGAATATGGTTGTATATGTCACCCGCCGCTTATTGTTTCCGTTTCCCTTTCCTAAATTATATAATGCATGTTTTCTTGACCCGCTTTTGAGGTCTTCCTAGTTTTCTATGTACCGCGGGGATTACGGGAGGCGTGATGATGTCAACCAAACTCCCCCTACGGCTAAAGCCATTCCAACAGTAAATGGAAAAAAATGTTTCCAGTTATGACCACTACACGTAGAATTTCGATATAAAACCTGCCCAATTTTTTGTAAGGAAGCGTAAGGAATGAACTCCCCAAATTTCAGCCTTCCACCCACACGGAAGTTGGAGAATTAGTGATAAGTCAGTGAGTGAGTGAGTGAGTCAGTGAGTGAGTGAGTGAGGGCTTTGCCTTTATTAGTATAGATATTGGTCTGGGTGTAGGGGCATGTATAAATTTATAGTATATATAATAATATAGAGAGATTTTAAGAGTTCCCTCTATTTCTAATCTTCTAATCTGGCAACCCTATCTGTAATGGGTTGAAATTCTGGCCCATTCTCTTCTATATGTTGCTTTTACATTTTCTCCATGTATGATGGGTGTTTTTCAGGTATGCAAGTTTCTTCCAAATCCTATAAGATGTCCATGTTAATTTAAATAAATCTTCTAAATTAGCATTGGGTCAAATGTATGAGTGTGTCCTGTGATGGATGTTCATTTCTTTCAATGTCTGCACCTTTCTTGTTCTATGTACTGTTAATTTCCCTTAATTGTGACCTGGATTATGGGTAGGTAGAACAACTGATGGATGCATAGATATATGTTCATTTACATGAAGCAATTAAGGATGGCATGAATGTAAACGTTTTTTTACTGAGATAGATAACAGATGTTTTTTCAGTGATAAATATGCATGTTAGGTAACTGCCAAATGAAGTAATTTTTTTCTAGATAATTTTAATTGTTGTTTAAGAAATGCATAGTTTGTGGTGGGCTGGTGCCCTGCCCGGGTTTGTTTCCGCCTTGCCCCCTGTTGGCTGGGATTTCCAGGGACCCCTGACCCTCTAGTTAGATATAGCGGCTTGATAATGGATGGATGGATGGTTGAAATGCATAGTTTTGTTTAACACACAGAATATTTGAATAGTATTTTAAATATAAAAAATTAACAATATTTTGCACTACAGTTAATACTTAAAGGGTGTAGAAATGTTAATTGAAATGTTATAGAAATATTACTTAATAAACAATATGTTAATATTTTGTACTTAATAGTTTTTTTTTATTGTAGCTGCAGAAACAATTTATCTTTATCAGCCAAGTCAGAATCTAGAATTTTAATTATTTGTCATTCATACAGTTCAAATATATAAATTCAGTTGGTCAATGGAGAAATCTTGTCATAATTTTTTGTTAATCTCACAGCATTAAAGACAACAGTGGTGTACATGATGGACAAGAGAGCTTTTTATTTTAGACTTCAAAGAGGTAGATTATACTAAAATTCACCCGAACTGACAAACAGCTTTCACAGGATATTTAAAATAAAAATGCTGCTCTTTTCTGTCCTGTCTTGTTTATTTTTTATTAATGTAATTTTGAAAGTTAAATAAAAACATCATTCTGTGCTATGTTAGTCAGAACTAGGTTATCTTCTCATTTGTTCCCCATCCCTTTATCAGTCTCGTCACTTGTCTTGAATATACGGACTGTAAAACATTTCACATTCCGGCCCCCAAAAAGTGCAACTTAATATTTATTAGTGGGAGGAGTTTATTTTCACAATATTGTATTCAGATGAATGATATTGACTAAACTATTTAAGAATTAATAAAACAAAGAATATTTTATTTTTGAGAACTTTCCAAATTATCTCCGCACTGTAAATAGCTGTGCCAAAATTAGAGGTCTCCTGTATTCATTCATTGTAGTTCAGATAATCTGAATGTGCTGCATGATCCAAGCTGTTTCTCTTGTTAAATGTTTTTAGAAGCAATATTTGATTTAATGTCAAAGAAAGTGGGATGAAACAGCCTTGAATAAAAAGGTGCAGATTGGAGCATGGTAGTGTTAAATTGTCAATATTTTTAATACCCTCGGGGCTTGTCAGGTCCATCATTGTCGGAAAACAGCTTGACATAAGACACTGTTTCGACCATGTTGTCCCTATTAATGAGTAGATGGAGTTACTTATGCTATTTTTGGGAAAAATCATTGGAACCATAAAATACTTTAAAATAAATACAGAGGACTCTGAGTAAAATTTATAAAAAAATGTATTAACTTACAGGTGATTCTACAAACATGGTTTATATAGAATAAAACCCTTTCCTGGAAGAAATGTAAAATTATAGCGTTGTTTTTCCAAAACTGTTCTATATATATTACATTTGTTTGCATTGATTTTTTTTCTGTACAGTTTACACTTTGGTCTATTATCATTATTATGCCTGCAGCAGACTACTGGCCCTTTAATGACCTTAATAAACAAGGTATAATTTATATCCAGATTATAATTCATTATTGCTTGCCTTATATCAATCTGCCAGTTTTCTTAGATCCTCTGTCACAAGCTTTCTAATTATTCCAAAGACAATTTTAAATCTCAGTTTGTCACTGTCACAAAATGAAACGCTGTTCTCCGCCTGTTTGTAAGCTCCATCCGCAGTCACATTCAAATCATCTCCAAAAATTTTGCTTTCCAGTTTTGCATTTTAGCTATAAACAAATCTGTATTCTTTAGTATTTATCTTTCACAACTAATGCATTGATTTTATGGCCTTGTCAGCATATATTTTCACCGTTCCACCATATTTTTCCCAGATCTGACATAAATATATGACCCTCACCAGTGCCATTTTGCAAAAAAACAACCATGCCTTCACTCAAACAAAAGACATCCTAAGATTGTTTTTAAATGTTCTGTTGTGGTTCTCACTGTTAGAAACCTGTAGCTTTTAGCTGCAAAAGAATTCTAGCAAATACAAATGCTGGATATTTGACTTTGTTCATCATGCCATGTGGGTGACGTTTTTTTTTTGTTGTTTGTTTGTCTCGCTTTTCCAGTCATTGAATGTCCTGACAATCTCTGCTTTTCTATTGAATTAACACATTTCCGCTTTGTTTTTTTTTTTTTTTACATCCTGCTTTCATCGTTTAACGAAAATTTTCAATAGACATTCTGCAAAAAGCTGCTTATCCAGTCTATTAAAAGTATTAGCTGTATTTTGTAAGAACAATTAATCATTAGAAGTGGCCAGATTTGATAATGCAGTCAATCTGTGGAAAGGGTAGTGCACTGGTTACCAGGCCGTTATAATTCTGCAGTTTGCACATTATACCCTTTGTCTGCACTGTTAAACTGTGCATATTTCAGTTTTCCCTATTATAATTGCATGTTAGGTAAGTTTCAAGTCTGCTTTGGCCAGTTGTGAGAAAGTGGACATAGATTGTGGTTGGTTCTCTAAAATGCAGTAAGATACTGTGTTTCCAACTGTCCATGATCATAAAAAGGGGAATGGCAACACACCAGAATTAAAATCAAAAAAAAATTAAATTTTATTAGTCAAATACATATTATGCATGCAGCACAATATGAAAGAAATGTTAGTCACTCAGCTCCTTGAAATGAAAATAAAGGACAATTAAAATAATAAACTTATAACTTCAAAACATTAAGAATTGTAAACTTTTAAATAAAATTAATAATAACTACATGGATGATTTAATTTAAATAACTTAATATGACAGAGTTAACAATAGGCATCATGCATTTCTATACATTTTCCCTTTACTTAATGTGCAGATGGACTGTGGAAATTTTTTTGAATAGGGGATTATTTAGAGTGGCTATTCTGCAGGATTTATCATTACTCCTAACGTTTTTGAGAATGAACCGAAAACCAGTTCTAAAAATAATTTGATGCATGTAACAAAAATCTTTAAACTTAAGTATAATGCAAAGTCATTTAGTATTACTGATCTGATTTAGTTGTTACATTGGGGAAGGTCATATGAAGTTTTTAACCCTTTGACCCAATGTTGTTTTTTGCCCCATTTTGAAGAAAAAAAACATTAAAAAAAGACAATTATCACTAATTTGTTAAAGGAAATATAAAGTATATTAAACAAATGGAAGCATTGAAAAGAGAAAGAAAACGGATTGAGGTGTTCTGTGTTCCAACGAATAAAGAATGGGGAGTCTTTTTACAAGTCAAATCTGTTCAGTGTATTAGTCCAAGATAGTACCAGCATGCCTTGGCAAGGATTTGTAGAGAACCGATGTAAGGCTGAGTATTTCCATTGTCAAAATTGTTATTATTTATAGATTTGTCTGCGCTCAAGCTGAAAGATTTCCAGTGTGTGCTTATGCTGTGAGCATGATATTCTGTAATCAGATTTTTGTAAAAGTTGAGTTTGGAAAAGATGCAGTTGGAAAATAAAACAAAGAGAAAGTGGTAATGAAAACATTTTTTCATGGTATTTGTGGGGATGCTGAGGGGAGCACTGCATATCGGTTTTGGCAACATATTTGACCAACCAGAACAGTGGGTTTTATATAAGTTTGAAAGTAAAAATAACTATTTGTGATTTTTTCAAGCTTTCTATAATATGCTAAAAGAATCTATTCATATACACTTTTCGTAATTTTTTAAATGGACTTGTTAAGTCTGCACCCTTTGTTCATTTTTTTTAAACAGAATTAACAATGAGAAGACACAGGTGCAAATATCAATGTACCCTACAGAGGACAGGAACAGATAGTTTTAAAGTCAGTAGCACATGTGTGTGTATCTTCATCATCACCTTTACTGCTTAAAATATTCAGTAAAAAGAAGCATTTTTAAATTTTTAGGTTTAGAAAATAAGGTACCACTACCAACCATAGTGATCCCCTTTTGGGCAGAATTTTCAGAGCCGACTCGGGGGTTTCTGTAAAGGCATTACACAAATCTCAAAGTGAGTGTAACATTTCAGAAGTTTTCTATAATGGATGAACCCCGTATAAATCATGGTAGCTCATTTGAACATTTATCAACAATGCTGATAAAGCAACCGTAATTGTAGCAAGAACATTTACATTTGGTGTTTAAGATTCATTTGTATTATATAATGCAAAGACAATTATTTTGCTAGATAATAATGTGGCAATGGTGAGATAAGGATGATTATACCTTTAAAGTTAAATTTTTTTTTTACATTATATCTAAAGTTTTAGGCATGATACAATGAATGTATATTACACTGTTTCTGAACTCACATTCTCCAGTACAGAGTCAGGAGAAGACATGTCCTATCATAGCAGGAATAGCAGAAATCAGAAAACAGCTATTTATAGAACATCTGTGTGGACTATTCAAGGACAAAACCCTTGATGTACCCTTGAAGTAGCAGAAAAAAACGCAACACTGACAGAACATCCAAACTCAAGACAGTGACTGACTATGTCAGTAATCAAGTCTCTGTTGTTGTGTTTCAACTGCTCCAATCACTATGTTCTGAGTTGTCATTTTTTATTACAGTTTTTATTACATTGTGGTTTATTATTAAAACAAAATATGATTTTATTTATTAAGAAAGAATATGTCAATAAAAAAATACATCTTTAATATAGGCTCATTTTATATTGTTATGAGTGCTGAAATATATTTATAATGAGAATTAATTACAACTGGCTTTTTGATTGGTGTGATAATGAATTATTTTTTGGTTTTTTTCCCTTTAAAATACAGATTTGGGTTAATTCTGTATTGCAGGTTCATAAATGAGTTCCTAGGTGGTTTTTTTATATATTTTATCTTATGTGGTTTTATCTGAGGAAAACTATTATTTTTATAATTTACTGAAATATGACACTTTAATAAGAACACCACCATATTATAATTAAATGACATATGTATTACAGCTACTTTTATAAGTTGAAAATTATTACATATATCATAAATATTAATGTAACCAAATGCACACATCCCCGTCGCGGTAATGCTTTAATTAAGTCTTAAAGACAGCCCTTCAAACCACAGTAAGCCCTAATCACTTTAATTACACAATTCATTAATAATGATTTTATAAAAATCTTCTGCAATCCGGGGGGTTCCTTTGAAGCTTCATTGAGTTGGTAATACAGACACAAGGGTATCATCATCATTTTATAATGTACGTGAAAATGACAGAGGCATAATATTAAATTCATGATTAATGATATTTTTCTTTATTTTTGCTAATAGGTGTAACTCCAGCTTTTTAAAATTTAAAAGGTTGTCATACATAAGGTTGTTACAAATCAAGCACATCATGAAAAAAGGAAATGATATACTTTGAGGGTATTCAAAGTGGTGCTTTGGAATATTTAAAATATGATGAGCATTTTTTAACTGTTAATGACTCTAAATTAATTGCAAATTTGTCACCAGTTCTGTTGCAGTACATTAAAATTAAATAAAGAGTGTATAGCATGTTAGCCTATTTGCCTGAAGAAGATGAAAGTACACAAGCAGTAAATTACATGTCAATTATGTTCAAGATTTCAAATTAAATGTGAGGGTAGATTTGGAGAAGTTGTAGAATAATAAGTAATGTAAAAGTAAAACACAAGGAGTTGATGATTCTCAGGTTAGCACCCTTTATCATTATTATGAAAACTAGCCACAGAAGTTAGTTTTGTAAAATATTTATTTTAGTGTTGAAGTAAATGAAATAATTTTAAAAAGTGTAATTTGTTTAAGAAAATAGTGTGCCATGATTTAAATATACCATATATTCTATTGGGAAAGTTCATATTTCTTTATGCACTCTGCAAGTATCTGTAGTCAAATTTTGAAATATACTCAGTATGTACAGTAAAAGGTGATTGAATTTCCCAGACCACACTATTCTTAAATGATTTTTCAGAAAATAATGTTCTTATGTGCATGTCTCAGTGTACAGTCCTTTTTATTGTTAATAATTGCTTGCTATGTTTGCTCAATTGAAATCCAGTTGCTGTATGAACAATGCTTTAAATGTATGGATTGTTACTTTTTCCAAAATTCAAACATTCACTCAAAATGTAATCCGCTAAAATAAATACTTAAAGAATAGGATCTCTTTCTAATATTTTTTATGTTGCATTGCTTAAATTCTCTGGATGCAATGTAACATGCACATCTATAAATCGTTGTCAATATATTACAAACCCTTAAAGGAATATTCCACCCTAAAATGGTTATCTGCTATTGCCCATGTTGTTCAAAAGTGATGGCATATTTTGACAAAAATTTGGGTTCAATGGGTCTATTTGGGGCAAACTGAACAACACCAAACAAAACAAACACATCCATGAAAAAAAACTCAAATTACTTGTTTCACTTTTCTTTTGTAAAATTAGAACAGTGCCCAATAGTAAAGTATTGAAGAACGGCTCTTGACTAATGAGTAGATGGAGAGCAGTGATTTTAAGGTATTTATTTGACAGTATTTTAGCAAAAATACATATGTTTTGAACTAAATAACCTATATGTAGATTATGCAACACAAGTAATTTGAGATTTTTTTTAAAGGGTGCTCTTACTATTGCTTGATATTCCCTTTAGTTTTTCCCCAGCTTGTTCCATTAAATAGAAACAATCACCCAAAGGAGGGCTCAGGTGGCACTAAACCATAAAAAAGAAGCTGAAAAAACTGAAGTAAAATAAAAATATTATTACTGCATGCAGGGGAGATGGTTTTCCAAGAAGTTATAATGTGTCAGAAAACAGCTGAGAAAAAACCAACTGACATTCAGGCAAAGATGACATCTGTGCTATGAAAAGTGAATGGAAACTCATCATAAGCCTTACGTGAATTTTATTTGAATGCTAATTGTGATGTTATCCAACTTGTGCATAAGGTAGGGGCTACTAGGGTAAGTAAGCTAGATTTGGGGTAACACACAAGGAATGAAAAGTTGAAAGTTATTTAGGCAGTGGCCCAATTGTACTCTACTTACATTATTGGAAAGATAAGAGAAGCCAAATAGAGAGGTTAATATTGCTGCCAACATTTTTAACAGAGCTAATTTTAACTTAAATTGTTCATGCTTCTTGATGAACTGAACACACCTTAGGGAGCTTCACTGAAAGTAAAAGAAAGTATATTCTCATAGTAATGGATGTAAATCAGTAGGGGAATTTCAGTGGAGTTTTTTTGATCATTTCCACAAGTCGTTTCAATTATGAAATCTTATTTAAGATTTATGACTAGTTATGCTTTAGAAATTTTCACACTAAGTGCTGTAAACTGCAAACATTAGTTAGACCATTTTTCAAGTCTTTAATACAAATTATAGACAATTAGTATGCCTTTTTAAAAATATTAAGATTTATAAAGTGCCTATATAATTGTATGCTAGTCCTGTAACTAAAACCTGATATTGTTCATCACTACATATTGAGCCTTTATTTGGGTCAGGGGTTTAATGCCAACTCAAAAACAGAAACACAAGAATATAGGGAAAACATCCTTCCATAAGTGCTCAAAAATTATCCTATGGATATAAAATGTGTCTTTTTTAAACCCAAAGTTATTTTTTTTCATAAAAACAATACTTTGTCCATATATGGAAGATAAAGAAATTTTAAAAATCTGATATACAGGAACCTGTCCACAGTGGACTTTCTTCAGACTATGATGTTTTAAACTTGATCTATTCGGGTTAAAAATTTCATCCTTTTTAACAGATATGTTCTCAACACAGGGAAATAAGTTTCAAAAAGAAACAGCAATGTAATAAACCAAAGTACCTACACCAAATGTTAAAAAGTTGTGTTTTTCAAATAGTATATTCACTTTTATTTTGTCCAGTAATTCATAAATTTTCTAATCAAAAGCACTGGGTTTATGTTTTTTTGTATCAAATACCAAAATGATTTTCATTCTTTTGTGACTTAAACTTTTCATTCCTTAAACACCAAGTCTCACTGTATTTTTTCAATAAAATCTGTTTTTCACAAAACACTTAATGTGGGCCTTAAACACTAGGGGTTTCTTGTATCCTCACAAAGTTTGTGTGGATGTTTGTATCAATAGTCAGGTTACTTATTGTGCCTTAAGAAGTTGACATTCAGCCAGTTGGAGAATTCTCTGTTCCATGTGCAACTACCAGTTAATTAGTTTTTCAGAAAAAATAATTTATTATGAATTTTGCTCAAACACAAAATGTATTTAATTAGTATATCAGAAAACACATTTAATTTAATTGCCATCAGAAGCAAATTCACCTATGGTCACTGTTTTCTCAAGCATTTCCAAGGAAACCAATGATTCTATCTAAAACATGACCTTTAAAATTAAGTCCAATTCTGTACTTCTGTGCTACACCTATTGCAACCCTTTTCCTCAAGAGGTTTATACTACTAGGTAATATAACATAAAATTATTATTGTAGTTAATCTTGGTATAACAGATCAAAAAACAAACAATAATGTTAATAAGCACCAGACAAGTCTATTAACCCATCCATTATTAAACCTGCTTAATCCACAGTTGAGTCACTGGGACCAGTGCCATTACAGCAGCATCAGGCACAAGACAGGGAAACCCAAATCTGAAAAGAGCAACAATCACAGGCTCTATGTATAATCACAACCTTGACGTAACGCCTAATACCACCGTGATGATTAAGACCATGAATGAGACTCACAGAAAATCCCAGTGTTAAGGAGAACAGAGACGGACAATTTTCTTAAAACTGTATAGTGGCCAGGTAGTGAGGCTGTGCTCTTGCTATCTTGCAAAACTCAGATTTATAACAGGAAGTGTCTTCGGAATTGTCCATACAAGATCATGGTATTCCCCTAAAAATCAATTCAACACAGTTAAATTACTGTTTCTGTCTATGATGGCAGATGAGTACTGAAGTGGCATCACAGAAATGTGGTAGACTCTGAACATATTAACAAATTTAGGATATGCCAACTTGGCATCATAGCAATCTGAGTACACACAGAATTTTTTATATTATCATCATTTACCTTATTCCAATGAAGAGTTATTGTAAAAATAATGTGTTTTCTGAAACATCAAACACATTTCATTTTAACAATCTAATTTTATAAAAGACAAATAGATTTGTATAGTGTATGTAAGATAATACCACTTGTATATAAGCATACTTGTATTCTAAAAGATCTGTCTCTCTTCATTGACCTTTATTTCAAATTAATGATTATTTGCTAAGAAAGTACAGAATTACAAATGGAAATATTGACTTGCTTACATGCAATCTACTAATCCATCCGAGGATCAGACCATGTCATGTTCTTAGGCATTTACCTTTTAGTTGCCCTCAGCTTAGTTTCCTAGCAATGATTTCCTGTTGACATTCTGCACACCTGATTCCTATTGTTAATTAAGGAAGGGTTTAGGGGAGTGGTCCATACTTAGATCTCAATCATCCTTCATGTTTTTCTGAATTCAGATGTGTGGCACTTTCAATTTCTCTGAAGGCTTCTATGTGTTAGTGGTACTTTTAGATAGAATACCATTAATGTAAAAGTAGATTAGTTGGCTGCTGGCTATTACAGACCATATATTTTAGACAAAATGAGAATAATACCCTCTGACATTTAGTGTGAAAATCAGTATATTTAAAGGAGTAAGCCCTGGTTGAAAAGTTATTAAGATGTGTATATGATTGTGATCAATGAAATAAATTAAAATGATGGCAAAGGTCTGCTCCTCAGGAAAACTACAACTGAACACAAACAAGTTGAAAACCTAAAAACACAACTCATCAGTTGTTAGAAGTCTTCTTTCTTCTTTTGGCTGTTCCCATTAGGATTGTCACAGCAGATCATCTTGTTCCATATCTTTCTGTCCTCTGCATCTTGTTCTTTACACCCATCACCTGTATGTCCTTTTCACCACATCCATAAACCTTCTCTTAGGCCTTCCTCTTTTTCTTTGCCTGGCAGCTCTATCCTAGCATCCTTTTCCTAATATACCAGCATCTCTCCTCTGAACATGTCCAAACCAACGCAATCTCGCTCTGACTTTGTCTCCCAACCGCCCAGCCTGAGCTGACCCTTTTAATGTACTCATTTATAATCCTATCTATCCTAGTCACACGCAATGCAAATCTTAGCATCTTTAAATCTGCCACCTCCATCTCTGCTTCCTGCTTCTGGTCAGTGCCACCGCCTCCAACCCATATAAATAGCTGGTCTCACTACAGTCCTGTAGACCTTCCTTTCACTCTTGCTGATATCCGCTGTCACAAATCACTCCTGACACTCTTCTCCACCCATTCCACCCTGCCTGCACTCTTTTTCACCCTCTTCCACAATCCCCATTATTCTGTACTGTTGATCCCAAGTATTTAAACTCATCCACCTTCGCCAACTCTACTCCTTGCATCCTCACCATTTTTACTGACCTCCCTCTCATTTACACACATGTATTCTTTCTTGTTCCTACTGACCTTCATTCCTCTCCCCTCTAGATCATATCTCCACTCTCTAGGGTCTCCTCAACCTGCTCCCTACTGTGATCGCTACAGATCACAATGTCATCAGCAAACATCATAATCCAAATAAGAAAGGCTCAGAGCTCACCACTGATGTAATCCCACCTCCACCTTGAATGCATCCATCACTTCTACCACAGACCCCACCATAGCCACACTTCCCTCGCATATCCTGTACAACTCTTTCTATACTTCTCTCCAATTCTCAACTTCCTCATACAATACTCACAACTCCTCTCGAGGCACTCTGTCATATGCTTTTCTCCAGGTCCACAAAGACGCTAATGCAACTCTTCTGGCATCTCTCTATATTTCTCCATCAACAACCCTCAGAGCAAACATTGATCTGTGGTGCTCTTCTTGGCATGAAACCACTGCTGCTCACTAATCATCTCATCACTTCTTAACCTAGCTTCCACTACTCTTTCCATAACTTCATGCTGTAGGTCATCACTTTATCCTCTGTAGTTACTACAGTCCCACACATCCCCTTATTCTTAAATATCAGCATCAGTACACTCCTTCTCCACCCTCAGGCATCCTTCACTTCCCAAGATTCCATTAAACAATCTGGTTAAAACTCCACCGCCATTTTTCCTAAACACTTCCATGCTTCCACAGGTATGTCATCTGGACCAACGGCTTTTTCCATTCTTCATTCTAATCATAGCTGTCCTTACTTCCTCCTTGCTAATCTGTTGCACTTCCTGGATTCACTATCTCCACATTATCCAACCTCTTCTCTCGCTCCTTCATTCATAAGCCTCTCAAAGTACTCTTTCCATCTGCTCAACACACTCTCCTCGCTTGTGAGTACATTTGCATCTTTATCCTTTATTATCCTAACCTGCTGCACATCTTTCCCAGCCTCGGTCCTCTGTTCAGCCAATCGGTACAGGTCTTTTCTCCTCCTTAGTGTCCAACATCTCATACAACTCATACGCTTTTTCTTTCGTCTTTGCCACTCTCTTCACCTCTGCCTTTATCTCCTTGTACTCTTGTCTACTTTCTGCATCTCTGACTATCCCACTTTCTTTGCCATCCTCTGCCTTCTTCATTACCACCCAGTGCCTGTCTCACTTTCTCCTTAAACTCAACCTTGCAGTCTTCCTTTTTCAACTTCCACCATTTGATCCTTGGATCTGCCCTCACTGTTTTCCTCTTCTTGATCTCCAACGTCATCCTACAGACCACCATCCTATGCTGCTTAACTACACTTTCCCCTGCCACTACTTTGCAGCCTTCAATCTCCTTCAGATTGACTCTTCTCCATAGGATGTAATCAACCTGTGTGCATCTTCCTCCACTCTTGTATGTCACCCTGTGTTCCTCCCTCTTCTTAAAATACGTATTCACAACAGCGATGTCCATCCTTTTGGCAAAATCCACTATCCTCTGACCTTCTTCATTCCTCTCCTTTACACCATACCTACCCATCACCTCTTTGTCTCCTCTGTTCCCTTCACCAACATGTCCATTGAAATCCGCTCCAACCACTCACTTTCAGTCCCTTGGACAGTGTTCATCACTTCATCCAACTCTCTCCAAAAATCTTCTTTCTCATCAATTGCACACCCAACTTATGGGCATATGCACTAACAATATTCATCATCAAACCTCAAATTTCCAGCTTCATAATCATTACTCTGTCTGACATTCTTTTCACCTCCAGAACACTCTTGACATACTGTTCTTTCAGAATAACCCCTACTCCATTTCTCCTCCTGTCCACATCATGATAGAACAATTTGAATCCACCTCCGATCCACCTGGACTTATTCCCCTTCCATTTAGTCTCTTGCACGCATAATAGATCAACCTTTCCTTTCTCCATCATATTGGCTAACTCTCTCCCCTTACGAGTCATACTGCCAACATTCAAAGTTTCTACCCTCAGTTACATCTCTTTACTTTCCTCCTCTCTTCCTGCCTCTGGACGATCTCCCCTTCTCCTTCTTCAGCCAACAGTAACTCCACTTCCGCCAGCACCCTGTTGACTAACAGTACTGGTGGCGGTTGTTGTTAACCCGGGCTCACCAATCCGTATGGAAATTTGTATTGTTGTCTGCATGTTGATTTGGCAGAATTTTACACCGGATGCCCTTCCTGACATAACTTTCCCCATTTATCCGGCTTGGGACTGGCAATGAAGTTGTTAGGAAATGATTTTCAAAAGTACAATAAAAGAAATATCAGAAAGCAGACTAGTATTGAAAATTGTGTTTAGAATAGCCCAATTTCAAAAGTGGTGGGGAGTTAAATTAATTTGTAAAGTATTTTTCATTGATAAGTTTGTCCTAAACTAGTTTATAAAAACATTTTGATGATCCTAGCCCTCAGAATGGAAATTACTGATTTAATAGTTGTCATAGCTAGTTCAATGGGGCCAAATATTGCTGAAACACTTTTAATATCACATGGATGCAGCAAATTCTCATTGTTTACCACTGTATCTATGATAACATTTATTTGGATGTCATACTAGGAGATCACCTGCACTTCGTAAAGCAAGTGTTAATGATGGATTAACAGTATTAAGTGTGGTTTTCACTTATGACTTTCAACTATAAAGCACCTTTGCATTAAGCTACTAGTTAATGAGCAAGGTCAAGTAGTAAACATTCAGCAGAATGTACAGCTGGCAACCAAAAAGAAAGCATCACTTGATTGGACACAAGGAGATGAACTGATGAATTGTATCAGCTGCACAATCCTTGAAAGCATTTTATGTGTAAAGAGTGTTGATAAAGACAAAGCATAAGGTAGTATGATTTTCTGCATGATTGAATCAACATGAAAGTGAAAATGATAAAGGAGGTATCATTAACATTCAGATAAAATGAAACTAAATCTGTCAGTTATGCAAAACAGAAAATAATAGAACATGTAAATAGAACATTAAGATAATGTTAAAGATATTAATACTTTGTCCCACTAGAAAGCCGGCTTTATTATTATTACATCATTAGTTGCAGAATTGTTCTAAGTAATTCTAAGAAAATGCTGACTGTTTAATAAATAAATCATCAAATTAGGTTTTGAATATAGTTATACATAAAAATATCTAAAACTCCTGTTTGAACGTAAAACTAAAATAATATATTTCCAGTGTTTTTAAATTGACATTTTTCCATCCATCCTCTTCCGCTTATCTGAGGTCGGGTCAGGCGCAGCTTAAGCAGAGAGGCCCAGACTTCCCTCTCCTGGCCACTTCTTCCAGCTCTTCCGGAGACTCCTCAAGGCTCCCAAGCCAGCCAGTAGACATAGTCCTTCCAGCTGTCCTGTCTTCCCGGCCTCCTCCCGGTTGGACGTGCCCGGAACAACTTACCAGGGAGGCGTCCAGGAGGCATCCTGATCAGATGGCCGAGCCACCGCATCTGACTCCTCTCGATGTGGAGGATCAGTGGCTCTATTCTGAGCTCCTCCTGGATGACTGAGCTCTCACCCTATCTTCAAGGGAAAGCTCCAGACACCTCCGGAGGAAATTCATTTCAGCTGCTTGTATTTGTGATCTCGTTTCTTTCGTCACTACCCATAGCTCGCGACCATAGGTGAGGGTAGGAATGTAGATTGACTGGAAATTGAGAGCTTTGCCTTACGGCTCAGCCTCTTTTCACCACGACAGACCGATGCAGAGGTCGGATCACGCGGATGCCGCACCGATCCGCCTGCGTCGCATCTCAAGCTCCATTCTTCCCTTTACTCATGAACAAGACCCTGAGATACTTAAACCCTCCACTTGGGGCAGGATCTTTCCCCAACCCTGAGAGGGCACTCCACCCTTTTCCGCTGAGGACCATGGTCTCGATTTGAGGTGCTGATTCTTATCCCAGCCGCTTCACACTCAACTGCGATCGATCCAGAGAGAGCTGAAGGTCACGGCCTGATGAAGCAAACAGGACAACATCATCTGCAAAAGCAGTGACCCAATCCTGAGTCCACCAAACCGACCCCTTCAACACCCTGGCTGTGCCTAGAAATTCTGTCCATAAAAGTTATGAAAGTAAATTTACATTTTTGTGAAATAATAATAATACATTAGCAGAAGCTGGTAGAAATTATGTAGATTGGGGTTGGAGTTACATTTTCTATTATAAAAAAAATTGGAGAGAAAAGTAGGGCGACGTAAGGATCTTCACGCTAAGTCATGAAAGACACTTAAAAGACCCGCAAGACTAGAGAGATTGGCCACGGAGCGTCTCGCGGGGACCTTAAACATGAGACTTTGTGCCAAGAGATTGGCCCAGGACTGTCTCAGCGATGACGGGGAACATGAGATTCTTGCAAGACACGCCTACTTACAAATAAATAAGAGCAAGGGCAGCCAGCAACACACTCAGTCACATTTTGGCTTTGAGCACACACAGATCCAGGGCTCTCAGCTTATATAAAGCATATATGGATAATACATTATAAATGAAACAAAGACTAAAAGCAAAGAAAAAGCAGCGCGAGAAAAGAGACTCAAAAACGTTGGAGAGACAAAAAAGAAAGAGAATAATCTAGGTGCAAATTCTGAACATAAGGAATGTAATTATCAGCCTGAAACAAGTGGAACTGAAAAAAAAGCACGTCCAATTGGAACGTTTGCGCTATACACATGCAGAGCAGGTTAGAAATTATGAAAGCAGTGGAATTCGAAAGGCTCAAAAAAAAATAGTTGGCCCGATACATGTGGAGAAAGTTAAAGAATATGAAAGTAGGAAAATTAGAAATTATAAAAAAGAAGGTAAAGATCGAGAGCAACAAGTGGAAATTATTATTCAAAAAGGGAAAATAATCACCACAGACCAGGCATCATTAAAAAAAAGCAGGATAAAGTAGGCCAGAAATAAAAGACAGAGTAGAAAACAAAGCAAAACAGTAAAAGGGTAAAAACAAGGGACCACACACATCAGAGCAGGTTAGAGATAATGAAAACTGGAATTCAAAAGACTCAAAAAAAACGTAGGCGCGAAACACATACAGAGCAAGATACAGAATATGAAAGCAGAAAAAAACAACAGTGTCAAAAAAGAAAGTAAACATCGATTAGTGCAAAGAAACAGAAATTATTACTTGGAAAAATAACGAAAAGGCGAATAGAGATCAAATATATGGACATAGGTGATATGTCAGAAGTATGTAAATATTGTAAGGCTTTGAAGTTTAAATCAAGAGAATTTCAAAAATGGAGTTTACCTCACATGCATTTATTGGTTACTTTGCAAAAAAATTATAAACTACTGATGACGTAGATTGTTTTGTCTGTGCTGAAATTCCAAACAGAGAAATCTGTCCTGAATTATGGTACAAAGTCATTAAACACATGTCTCACTGACCTCATTAATAAGATTCAGCACGTTGGGACTAGAAAGATTCAAAATATTGTTTTTACAGAAAAAAAAATTTTAAAAGTGTGTTTCTGGGAAAACAAAACGGGGTTAAGCAGTGAAGTGAGCAGGAGGCGAAGCCCAGTAGTTAAAATTAAAAAATAACAAGCCTTGTCTCTAATATAATTGTTACTTTTTAACACAAATAGGTACTTAAAGAAATAACTCTATTTAAAAGCTAGAAATGAAATAATCCAACATTAAGGTTTCAGTATATAATAACATGACATTCTATCTGAACAATTGTTTTGTTGTTATTATTTTTAAATACTTCTCTTTGCAGCTTATAAAAGCAGAACTGAAATTTTTAATTTATTTGGAAACTTGACACAGCTGATAAACTAAAAATTCATTTGTACAGCAGCTTTCAAAATGTTACATGAAAACAAAATAAATACCAAGAGCTACAAGCATTAAGAGTCAGACTTGATAATACGTCTAACATGTTTAATTTGAAATTATTCATTTATTTAAAAGCACTGTCAAGGAAAAAACAGACTTTTTCTATGCTGCACAATGCACAGGGAAAGCCCCTTTTCTTTAAACATCTTGTCTTATATCTGCTTTTTTTCTTCAAACACTTTAGTAATGTTGAATACTCTAATAACACATGCTATAGCTCAAAAATTCTGTATTTCATCTGTGAAGGCCACTTGGGGCTCTTGGAGCTTCATTTTCTAAGGAAATTAAGGTTCAGCTTCATCTTTTTCTTTGTCAGCCTCCTATTCCACCATATTTTTTTAAAATAAAAGAATGTGCAGCCTTGAGTAATTTGTGAGTGATGTGTCTCTAAGAATTTACACTTGACTAGCTGATATAATTTTATAGTAAAATACAGTGGAGCATTTTTAGGGTTATATTATATGCAGTAGATAATTAGGTAAATTAAAATTTCTGTTGTTAATTTTTGCAAACTTATAACTGTAAGACATTTATAATGATATTTTAAAGTTTTATTTTCAGAGCTTTTTCAATTCGTCATAAATACATGCTGGAAGTCGAAGTATATATATATATTGTGGCATCCGCCGTGGGTGGAGCCCAGCAGGGACGCTAGGACGACCGGAGGAGGGCTTGTACCTCCTCCAGACCATGAGGGGGCGACCGCCCTGGTTGTATTGGGGCCACAGGTAGAGGGCTTGGAAGCCCAACCCTGTAGGGGCCCATGGCCACCGCCAGGCGGCGCCCCGGTGCCTGAACAACCCTAGAGCCCAGCACTTCCGCCACACCAGAAAGTGCTGGGGGGAAGAAGACAGGGACACCCAGGGGGTTCCTGGAGTCGGCACTTCCACCACACTGGGACGGTCTGTGGAGGAATGCCGGAAGCAGCTGGAGCCCATCCGGTTCCTATATAGGGCCCCTTCATTCAGTAGCAGAAGTCGGTGGAAGGCAAAGGAAAGGTCAGAAGATTTAAATTTAAACATCCAGAAACCCTTGTGTTAAGGTCTTACAATCATCAACCTTGGTCTCTAATTTTAATTTATGCTAGGATTTTTGTTGATTATTTTGTTATATTTTTGTTAAAGTTTTTTGTTTAACATTTTGTTTTGTCATTTTTAAACTTTTGCAAATTCTGTTTATATTTCTATTTAGTTTATATGTTAATTCCAAATTGGTCAAGTGCCCTAATGTGGCGTCTATTCAAAGCCTCATCATATCTCAGGTTAGTGTTTACAGCATTAGCTATTACTAGTGCTTTTGTTTTGCTCCTCTTTTAGCGCTCTATCTCTCTTTTGTAATGCTTTTAGTCTTGTGACCATTTAACACTAGAATCCCTGAAGCCTACAAAAACCTTGTAATCCCGCCCACCTTAAATCCTTCAGCACTCTCCATCAGCGCTTTTTGTTTTGTAAATGTGTCGATTAGCTGATGGAGCTTAACTTGGGCAAAAGCTCTACCAGCTCAAGCCTTGTTTATCTCAATGTGAGGTGCCTGGAGTCATATAGGGTAAATAATATATCTTTATCTGGAATACATGCATAGATTGTTGCAGACACGGAGCACACATGAAATGTAAGTGTAGGATGACATGAAATGTGAGAAATGCAAGAAATGTTGAATACATACCTAAAACACAAACTTTTTTCATGTTTTAGTACTAATGACAAAGTTTTGACATGAAGCTTATAATGTGTGAATACTGCCTTCTGTGAGCTTTCATACCATAAGCCTTTTTGGTTTGTAGGCCTTTTTAAATGTATTGGGCCTAATCATAACACCTTGCATGGATAACCTAATTTTTTAACCCTTTCCATTTTTTCTATTTATCTATGTTTTCATTTTATAACTATTTTAACTGTCATTTGAATTTTTAGCTATCTTTTATTTTTCTCTGTAAGAAAAACCCAATTTTCATATATATATTCTAGTTAACTGTCTTTAATTTTATAACTCTTTCCCTTTTTCTGTTTATATGTGTTTTCATATTTAAACTTATTTTATCTTTCATTTTTAACCTCTTCTGTTTTTCCATTTTTTTTTGCCTGTTTAATTTTAACTGAATAGATTTAAATAGTAAGCACTTCCTGGCTCAGAAGCCAATTAACCAAAAGTAGCCTGACAATCAGAGTTGTACATAAATGAAGAGTGCAAATGATAGTATTAAATGTAACAATGCTGTCTCCCAACATTTCTGCACTGGCTTAATTTATGGATTTGTTTTTCAATTGTCATCGATTGTTTTTATGCATATGGTTTTTTTCAAGTAATCTATATATATAAGATGCTAAGGGCTGTGTTTGTCTGTTACATAAAATTTGAACATTCTCCCACAGCAAATCTTTGAAGCTATATGGAAGGAAGAGTATCATTTTCCCTGATATAAAAGCTTAAACTTAAAATGTTATTGATTAGATCCTGCCATATTTTAAAAAGGTTTTGAACAGATCCTCTGAGTGAGAGTTTGATTTTTTTCAAAATAGTAAAGGACATCAGTTACCCATTGACTTAAAAAATGGATTTGGATTCTTCCAGTTTAGTAAAATAAGTCTATGTGCTTTACTGAAGTAAAGGCAATTACGATTTGTTTGTCCTTCTCCACTTAAGCCTATCTGGTAGTACACCAAACCTAGCTGTTAATGGTTTAAGATTTAAGACATGTGGTCCAGTGAGGCTGGAGCTTGATTGCAGTTTCACAGGCTGAATCATGCCCTGGAAACATTTTAGATAGTTTTAATGAAGATAAATGCTCTCAACAGAAGATTTTAAGTGGAATAATTGAATACTTTGCACATATGGAACTGGAGGTTATTCTCTGCATGGTTGCCGCCACTTCTTTCTGAAATGTTAGTGAAAGATCATTTCCCTTGTGGGATCTTTAAAAGGAAGGATTTTAAAATCGGACAGGTTCCATTTAGCAAAGCTTCTAGCTTGAAAGTAGAGGAAGAATTGTGTTGATGAGAAGTTAAATTTGAAGATTTATTTTCGTAGGATGCAAAAACAGTATTGATATACAAATCTCTAAATGTGTTAATCCCAGACATTTTACAAGCATTCAACACTGTGTATGTTTGAGAGGTTGGAAAATAGTGGTTGTCATGTAGAGGTGCAACAGATAAGAGCTTTTCTTTCTAAAAGTGCTTCCTACATTGGTTCCATATTCTGAGTGAATAAAGCGCAATTTGATTATTAGTGTACTGACAATAGTTTATATTTACTGGAGCAAGAGCAGGACTATTCTGACAAGGCTTGTATATGTTCATCAGTTTGTGTTTATTTCAGGTAAACTGATCTGCTGAAATGAATGGGAATTTGTCCAGTCTAGTATTGTGTGCTACAGAGTTCACTGAAAAGCACATTTTATTCAAATTAATTTTGAGTCCAGATATCTTTTGAAAATCTGCTAGTGCTTTTTGGACTGCTGACACAGATATACCATATCATCAGCATATAGTGATATTTTCTGTTCAAATCCTTCTCAGAAAATCCCCTTTATCTCTGATGCATTTTAAAAGTAAAAAGCCAAGCTCAATGGCGACTGCAAAAAGTAATGGTGATAGGGAACATCCTTGTCAAATCCCATGTTTTAGTCTGAAGTAGTCCAAAATAACTGAGACTTATGAACTAGTATGAACTAGTTTGACCCATGCATATACTGTATGTTTAAACAGAACCCAAATTTGTGCAATGTGGTGAATAAGTCGTCCCATTCAACTCATGGGATGCATTTGTCTCCAGAAAACAATGATAAAGATGAGTGTGTAAGGCATAGTAAATTAAGCTCCATGATCAGAGGGGCATGATCAGAGATAACAATAGTATCTCACATACACAATTTGATAATGGGCAAAAAATTATTACCTATGAAGAAATAATCAATTCTTGAGTAACATGATGAACTTGTGAAAAGAAGGAATATGCTCTAAGGTTAGGACATAAAAACCTCCATGGGTCTGATAAGCTCTGATCCTTTACAAACTGTGAAATTTTTTGCAGTATTAGATGTTATTGCAGCTGTAGCTGAAGACCATCCGGGGGCCTAATGTATAACGCCGCGAGAACTCGCACAATAACGGCGTAAGCACAAAAGAAATGTGCTTACGCACAGAAAAATCCAGATGCAGGAATCTGTGCGCATCTCAACTTCCACATTCTTCCGCTACATAAATCCCATCAGCTTGAAAACTAACGCCGCGGCACGCCAAGCATTATGTAATGCCCCAAATCCTCCCAGAATTACCTATTTGAATATGCAAATCAATATAAATCGCCTTAAAGCGCAGCCTTCTGTGAAAAGACAATGGAAAAGCACGGGAAAAATATAAGAATTTCAGCGAATACCAAGTGGAGGCAAAGGAAAACATACTATTTGTTCAAATAAACTGCGTGGTATAATCAACAAAATGAAGTTGATCGAGTGACATAGCGTGTTGGAGAAACTTGAAAGCTCACATTCACAAAATCATACAGTGCCGGAAATAAAAAAGAAGTCACATATCAAAGTTGCCGTGAAAAGAAGAGTTGTAGCCCACTGTCTGAGTGTCATATGAAAGTTTATTAGGGTACAGAGAAAAAGGCACATGGGAAAAAAGCACTAAATGTCAACTTTAATCTCGACATTTCCACTTTAATCACGTAGTTTATTTTGTCATTTAGTAGAACATTATAAACTTCATCTTAAAATCGTTTAATTAACCAGTTTCTCAAATTACATCGTAATTAAAGTAGCACGTTAAATGCTTTGTTTTGTATTTGATCTTCTACTCGTATGTGATCTATGTGTGTGAATCACTACTTGCTTCTAAACTGGCTCTCTTCCTCCAACTGGACACAGAGTCCATTACATTTGTGATATTACAGCCTCTGAATAACTAAAATACTGAGATGCACGTGATGTCATTTTCATGATGATAGGAGCTAAAGCACATTATTAAACATGTGTTTCATGAGCCTCGTGCTCATGACAAGCATTTATCTTTTGTCGAAATTTGTCGCCATGCTTTTTAGCTGTGTTGTTATTTTCTTCTGTTTTATATTCAATATATATTACGTGGCTGCCAAGAGTCCTTGCTTTTCTTTCCCCTAAGTAACCGATCGCCACACAATCAGCTCTGTAATAGACGTTAAGCCATCTGTGCTTAATACCGATTCTTCAAAACGTTTAAAGAACATTGAAATATCTTCGTAGTACATGTTTAATTATTCTATCCTTCACGACATTCCCAGTGAAGAATATAGATTATTTAAATGAAGTTAAAGTTTTATGTGTATAATTTAACAAACATATTTTGCTGCATTTCACCTTAAAATGATATCGTTATCATATGTAAATACGCACTTTATAAAGTGGCCCAGGTTGTGAGATATTATAACTGTATTGCAAGTTTACAGTGGAGTGATTGTACTTATAAGTACAGACCGTTCTACAAGGAGCAATTGATTGAGTGCATTTAAAGTTCTTGGGATTATACTGTTTCTGAACCGCGAGGTCTGTACAGGAAAGGCTTTAAAACGCTTTGCAGTGGCTGAGACAGCGTGTCCAAAGCTGTATACCGATAATTCTTCCGATCAGCTGCTGCTGTGATTCACACTCAGATACAGTGATATAAATACCGAGTCGCGGCAGTGAGAGTAATATGGAAAAAGATGATCCGCTGTGGCAACTCCTAACGGGAGGAGCTGAAAGAAGAAGAAGAAGAAGAAGAAGGAGAAGTGAGAGTAACAACGCTAAAGCAGTTATGGTATTTGGAATACTATGGTTGTTCCTGACCATTATATTGTTACGAGTTAATATATAATCAGATGCATTACACTAATAAACAATATGCGGTTAGTTTCTGTGTATTTATAAAGCCACCATGAAAATAATGAGTAATCACACAAGAACAGTACCATTGCTTTGACGCCGCCGCCAGTTTGCAAAACCGAGCGGAGAACTTGCATACACAACGCATGAGGTACCGTGGAAAAGTGCGTGGCTTTACGCCAAGTGTAGGTTTTATACATCGCGATTTGAACGTGGAAAAGTTCTTACACAACATTTATGTGTGTAGGCACCGTTTATACATGAGGCCCCAGGTCTGTGCTCCGGTCTTTGGGTATCCAACAGTGCATGTAGAATTTCTAGCTAAGCAGGATTACATGTGAAAGTGATAAATAAATCAGGCTTTCCGAATTTACGTACTATGGCCATGACATCCTGATAGTTTTGTTGCATGTATCTTGGACTTCCTGCAAATGTGGACAGTAATATGATCACTTTTCCTAACGGTCACAACGCTTCCATGTTGAACTTTCTTATTTATTGCCCCATCTTCACGAAATTAGGTAGGCGGTTCCGCGCTAACCCTAAACCTATGTACGCATTCTTATTTCGGTGGTATGATGCCACTGTCGGCCGCCATATTGAACTTTCCAACGTCACTAATTCTCCAACTTCCTGTGTAGGTAGAAGGCTGAAATTTGGAGTCTCATTCCTACAGCTTACTTGCAAAAGTTAAGCAGGTTTCATTTCGAAATTCTACGATAACGGTCGATAACGTCACCATGTTGAACTTTCTTTTTATGGCCCCATCTTCACTAAATTTGGTGGGCGTTTCCCCTGCGCTAACCAAAACCAATGTACATACTTATTTCGTGGTATGACGCTATTATCGCCACCATATTGAACTTTTCAATGGTCTTTGTTACTTATGGGCCCATCTTCAAGAAATTTGTAGCGGGTTCCCAACGCTAACTGAATCCTGCTTACATACATATATCGTCCATAGCCTGCAGCTCGGTCACCGTGTGGGGCGGCGTGTCCCCATCCCAACGACTCCCAAGTTGTTGGCTGCCTGCCTATATAAGGCCGTTGTCGCCCGCCTCTCTTTCCTTCCTTGCTTCGCCACGGATTCACATCTCCCTGCTGATAACTACAGCCTTTTTATTTTATCCACAGCCCGCTTTTTATTGTTCGTTTATTACGATTATAGTTATTGTGTAGGTATTTTTAGACTTACTTTACATTTTTCAGGTACCCATTTCCTTTATTGTTCCAACCGTACCCCCATTAACATGTCTATCGAGGTGATCACCATCGATCAAAGAACTGTCACTTACCAAGTGGTTTCCATGCCCGGACATGGCACCTGCCTTTTTCATTCTCTTTGTTACATATTGCACGGCCATATCAGGCTCACTCTTGATATCCGGAGGAACATTGTGTCTTATGTATTGAATGACTGGGACAGGTTCAAGGTGTGGGCTGATGATGGTACAGGAGATAATTATACTACACAGGAGCACTATAAGAGTGAAATGCTTAAGCCCCTTCACCTATGGTTCTGCATCTGAGTGGATGGCTGCCCTAAATTGTTCGGTTGTCGCTTTCAAGTGAACTGAAATGGCCAAATATTTTACACCTTTCGACAACCGCCAATGCCTCTTAAACATCTTAGATTCACAGGTGACGATTTCAGTAGTGGACACTTTGATGTTTATGAACGTTTAAACTTTCAAAAGCTGGATGCGAAGTTATCGATGAAACCGGTTGTATGCTTACAACGCTTGACAGATGCTGAATGTCACTTTAAAGTCCTGCAAATACTGTCATAATTGAAAAAAACCATGAAACTCAAACCGATTATGACAGCAGCAATCCAAGCTGTGAGATTTGAAACAAGATTACTTTTCACATGTCCAACTGTATGTTGCATGCTCAAGAGTAAGCTCAGCGCACAGCTTGGTCATGTTACAACCAGAGGGCCGAACTGACAATGTGGTATACAAAGAGATCCTTAACAAATAATTTTTGGTATATTTTCCCTCGGTTTAAAAAGGTTTCATTTTCTTCTTAATAAAAATTTTAAGGCAGTACTTCACGCTGCTGAACCGCAAGTATTTTTGCTAGTATTAAATAAATTGCAAATCACTATAACATATCACCCTTTATGATTACATATTATGTCTGATGGTAAAAATGGGATAGTTCTGTGTATTAAGATTCCCACTCCCCTAGTTTTCTTTGTATAGCTGGAGTGAAACATTTAGCTAATCCAGTCCCTTTGCAAATGAAACTGCCCTTACTTTTATGTGAGTCTCCTGTTAAGTGAGTGAATACTTTCTTTCTCTTTAATTCATAATTGAGACCTTTGACATTCCAGCTTACAAAGTTCACTGTTTGGTTATAAAAACATTGCTTCTGAACTTGTGTTACATTTTATAGTCTTAAGGTAAGGCTATTACATTTTTACATTTGACAGTGTTAACCTAGATTTCATTATTGCCAGGTGTTTTGGCCATGAAGCCTATTGTTATGTTGGCAGTAAAGTTATTAAAGTAGAAATCTATATATATAAAAATCAATGTATGTGTGTGTGTTTATATGTATGTTCCAGCATCACTTTTAAATGGCAGGAGGCATTTCATGAAACTAGGTACACATGTTTCTCAATGGTCGACTAAAAATACTGTAGGGTGAAATCAACCATAACCCACCCCTTCTGGGTAAGGTGGGGTTATCTTGTGGTCTTGCATGCATGTTATCATCCAGTTGACACTGGAACAACCACCAGAGTGCAAACGAGGTGACTTCCAACATTCTTTGTGTTTGAGCACCACCATGCCCCTGTTGCTTTTGAAATTAAATAGAGTTTGCTGGTTCTGAGCGTCAACTAGATGATAACATACATAAAAGACCGCAAGACAAGCACAATAGTGAGTCTTCATTTATTAATTTACTAGCAAAATATCCGCGCTTCGCAGTGGTGAAATACTGTCTGAATATTTTTATTAAGAAAAAAGTAAACATTTTTAGACTGAGGGAAAATATGTAATAAATTAATTGTTAACACTAGAATTACCAGAGCCTATGAAAAAACTCGTGGTACACTGCAGAGCTATAGCTCGCCTTTATGTGAAAACAGCCATGTCAGATGGGGTTGTATGGATTGATTCTGAAGCGACTGAGAGAATGAAAAGTGAATTAAAAAAAAGCTAACCTTTACAAAGGATCATAAATTGCACCGCTGTTACAGACTGAAATGAAATGTATGTTTTTATTCTAAAACAGTAAGACTAAGAGCAGTTTACTTCTCAAAACGGAGTGGCGCAGGATCGAACTGTGACCTTTAATTCCAAGCAGGAAGTGATTCTATTGAACCACGGAGGTAGTTACAATAAACTGCTGACAATGTCATGTTAAGGCGGCTTTTTGTTTCTGCAGTTATATTTTGAATAAAAGCTTAATTGTGTTATTCTTGTGCAAATGTTTCTTTGCTATTTGGACTTCAGGCTTCATACATTATATAGTTTATGCCTACATTTTGTCATCTACTACTAGAATATAAAAACGTTTCTGTTTTAACAATGTGTTGACACAGTTTACTGTAGAAACGGAACAGACATGAAATGCGGTGTTCCAAATAACGATCTATTATTTCCACTCTAAAGCTCCACTTCACCCCAGATACCAATCAAGGCATCAGCTGGAAGAAGTTCATGCACGTTCTAAATTGGTGGGGATGGAATAGCTGGCTGCCCTAGCTTCTTTATCAAGCACATTTAGAAGACAAAGGATGCTGGCGGAGAGGTGTGAAGGGATTTAAGAAGCGATTTAAGGTGGGACTGAATTACGAAGTTTTTTCGTAGGCTCTGGAATTTAGTGTTAGGGATCTCTGTATACCACATTGTCGTTCGGCCCTCTGGTTGTAATATGAAAAGCTGTGTGCTGAGCTCACTCTTGAGCATGCAAATACAGTTGGCCATGTGAAAGCAATCCTGCCTCAAATCAATGCCAACCTTTGTAGTGTTTGCCCCTCAGACTTATTAATTGTCATTGCAAGCAGAGCCTACTGGAAATTGAACGCGCTTTGAAATGAAATGGGAGATTAGATGGTATAACGGGATGCGAGGAATAAAACTGTGTCACCGGGAGGCACTGCCAGTAAAAATAGTTGCTTCAATTAGGTTGTTTTGTAGAGATGTGACCTGAAGTCTCGTAGCCATTTGGGTGGCTGTAAGTTTCTAGTAACATTATTGGTGCCCAAACCTTCAAGATGAGATTATGCTCAGGAGTGCCTGGAGGATTTAGAGTGTTCAGAAACTCTACTGGATAATGAACTGCGTCTTCTACTTCTACAACTGAATCAACAGATTGATATGTGTTTGTTTGTGAAGGTAGTTTTTGAAGTAAAATGTGGTTTATAGTTGTAGTCATGTCATTTTTTGGTGTCTGATACCCTCTTTCTTTTAACCATGGGGACGCCATTTGGTGTAGATTTCATAGATCAGTGTAAACATTTTGAAGAAGGCTTTGTAAGGTATTCACGATGAGACAGAGATTTGTAGGAATATTTATTTTACGGTTTTTTTGTATGAAGGTGCCATCACCTACACAAGAGTAGAGAATTCTTCGGCTTTTTTGTCGCCTTTCAAATGAATTCTCATGTTTATTTTTAAAGTAACAACATGGATTTGTGGCCATAGATATGAAGATTTCAGAGATGCTTTAACTTCATCAGCCAGTTTTCCCTCTGGGCACCAATCGAAGGGTTTCGGAAGTCTCCAGTTAGCAACACTGTCAAGCCTCCCATAATTTTTGTTGGTGTTTTGGATGTCTTGAGGGTCCTGTCTAAAGCCTCAATACCTGCTCTGTGTGCCATAGTGCATTCATCCCAGACAATAAGGTGACAATGTCACAGCACTTCAGCCATGTTGCTCTGCTTTTGATATGTTACACATGGGGTATTCAGTATGTTTGAGGTTCAGAGGCAACTTGAAAGCTGAATGAGCAGTTCTGCCACCCTATAGAAGAGCTGCAGCAATGCCAGAAGAAGCCACATCTATGGCAATGTTACGTTTTGCTCGGATGTTTGAAAGGAGAAGGTTTATTAGGAATGTCTTACAAGTTCCTCCTGGAGCATCAAGGAAAAACACTGTGGCAGTGG